>NC_058130.1:282958728-282961050 GCF_016433145.1 Gracilinanus agilis | reverse complement strand
TTTGTCCCTATTTATTTTTCTCCACATATCAATTAAATCTAATTTTTCTAGGACTTCATTCACCTCTCTTACCTCTCTCTTATTTATTTTTCAGTTTGATTTATCTAGATCTGAAAGAGGAATATTTAGATCTCCCACTAGTATGGTTTTACTATCTATTTCCTTCTTGAGCTCTGCCAGTTTCTCCTTTAGGAATTTGGATGCTATACCACTTGGTGCATACATATTGAGCAGTGTTATTTCCTCATTGTTTATACTGCCTTTAATCAGGATGTAATGACCTTCCCTGTCTTTTTTAATCATATCTATTTTTACTTTGGCTTTGTCAGAAATCATAATAGCCAATCCTGCCTTATTTTCTCATTTGATGCCCAAAAAATTTTGCTCAAGCCCTTAACCTTAAACTTGTGTATGCCTACCTGCCTCATATGTGTTTCTTGTAGACAACATATGGTAGGATTTTGGTTTCTAGTCCACTCTCCTATTTGCTTCCATTTTATGAGCGAGTTCATCATTCACATTTAGAGTTACAATTATCAGTTGTGCATTTACTGACATTTTTGTATCCTCGCCTAGTCCCACCCCTTCTTCTTACACTATTTTCTTTTAAACCAGTGTTTTGCTTTGAGCCAGTATCCCTTATCCCCTCACTTGATTAACTTCCCCTTCTACCCCCTCCCTTCTTATCCCTCTTTTTATTTTTAAAGGCCTAATGAATTTCCTCCCCCTTCTTCTCCCCTCCCTTTTTTTTTGACCTCCCCACTCACCTGCTCCCCTTGGTTTATCCCTTCTGACTTTCTCAGTAGGATTAGATAGAATTTTTTATCCCAATGGATAATATAGCTATTCTTCCCTCTCTGGGTTGATTACACTGAGAGTAAGGTTTAAATATTACCTCTTAATGCTCTCTTCCTCTCCTTCTTATATAGTATTTGTCCCCTCCCCTTCCCATGCCCTCTTTATGTGTACTAGAATATCCTATTTTTCTTATTCAATCAATTTTCTCTTGGTGTCCCATACCATTCACCCCCCTTTCCCACCACCCATATCATCTGAGACCATTTAGTATTCCAACCTCTCCCTATGAGTTATTCTTCTGATTACTATAATAGTGAATACTATAATAGTGAATAGAGTTCACTACAGAGTAAGGAGCAGCTGCTCGATCTCTCCTGACCGAAGCACACAGGACCCCTCAAGGGGAAATAAAAACGAGTCCAGAAGAACAAAGGGACCCCACAACAGGGCGCAGCATTGAAGGTACGTGGAATCTGGGCATTTCCACACTATAAACGGGTAAAACAGCTCTAACTAAAACACGAGAGGAAGAAGCCCCTCCCCCACCCCCCACACCACGTACAGTGCTGAGGCCAGCTTACAAGAGGTAAAGCAGGTTTGGGGCACCCATTAAGTCACTGGCAGCTCCAGGGCTTGTTCCTGAGAGCAGCAAGACTTAGGACCCCAAGAGGCTAAAGAACGCGCACGGACTTTCCTGAGTGTCTGCACGGGTGAAGGCAGTGCCCAAGACGCAGACTAGGATCTCGAGCACAGGCTTGGACCTCGAATGGTAACCCTGGGCAGATGGGAGCACAGTTGTGGAAGCAGTGCCCTGAGACTGCTGAAGGAGCCTCGGGCAGAGGGGCAGACCAGGGACAACCAGGAGGCTCTACCCCGAGAACAAAGAGACCTGAAGCCTCGGGAGCTTAGAGAACTCAGACAAACCCTGAGTGTGAGGATAAAGCCCAGAAGGCACGGGGCCAACAACAGCAAGCCAAAATCGGGAAGCTCAGGGGAGAAAGATCATTAGGAAGAAATCTGGAACACTTGACAACTTTTATACAGAGAAAATCCAGACAACAGAGGAGGAAAAACAAGAAATCATATCCAAACCTTCCCAAAACAATGAAAACTGGTCACAAGCTATTGAAGAGTTCAAGTCTGAGATGTTGAGAAAGATGGAAAAGATCTGGGAAGAAAATAACAGTTTAAAAGGAAGAATTTCACAATTGGAAAGTGAAGCAAGTCAATTGAAGACAAGAAATGACCAGATTGAAAAGGAAAACCAAAAGATTATAGCCGAAAACCAAAAGATTATAACCCTCTCTTTTGATTCCCAAAATATTGAGTAAAATATTGAGTAAAGGGAGTCAACTAGCCAACACATAACTTGTTGCAAAGGCATACCATTTTAGACCTATTGAGGATGTGATCTTATATTTGTGGAAAAGAGACTAGTCACAAACATATAAGGCATTAAATGTTGTTGTTGTTGTTGTTGTTGTTGTTGTTGTTGTTGTTGTTGTTGTTGTTGTTGTTGTTGTT
>NC_058130.1:282918919-282958699 GCF_016433145.1 Gracilinanus agilis | reverse complement strand
TCTTCCTCTTCCTCTTCTTCTTCCTCTTCCTCTTCCTCTTCCTCCTCCTCCTCCTCCTTTTCCTCCTCCTCCTTCTCCTCCTCCTCCTCCTCCTTCTTCTTCTTCTTTTTTTTTAAGTTTTTAAACCCTTAATGGCTCCTAGGTGGAAGAGTGGTAAGGGTGGGCAACAGGGGTCAAGTGACTTGCCCAGGGTCACAAAGCTGGGAAGTGTCTGAGGCCGGATTTGAACCTAGGACCTCCCATTTCTAGGCCTGACTCTCAATCCACTGAACTACCCAGCTGACCGTGCATTAAATGTTAAGTCATGACACAAGGGAGTATTATGTGTTGCAAAAATAGAGATAAGTTATACCAGAGCACTTAATAGAGATAAGAGTTCCCAGAGGCATAACATTAGCTAAATCTCAAGAGACCAAAAAAAAAAAAATGCCCACTATGTAATGTGCTAGGTGCTGAGGATACAAAGACTAAAATGATTTTTTTTCTGTCATCAAAAGGCTGCTGAACAAATGTCATGCACCTATATGTGTAGTGGATTGAGTTCTGGACTCAGTCAGGAAGACCTATGTTTGAATTGTGCCTCAGACACTAATTATGTATACATGGGTCACAGTTGCTTTAGACCTCAATTTAAGATCTATAAGCCATTTTACATTGTATAGAGAAGATAATTAAACTCATGAGAAACGATGTGGTTATTAATAGAAAAAATGTAAGGAGAAAAAACCTAGTATAGACTTTGATGGGTATACACAGTTAGAAGTGTCTGAATGATGAACCAGTATAAGAAGCATAGAAAGATCAGTCAGACAAATAGGAAGACAACATCCGAGAACAGTGGAATGAAACTCCAGAAAGGAGACAGGCTGTTGGCCAGCAGTATCAAAAGCTTCACAGAAGGATAATGACTGAAAAAAGAGTGTCGGATTTGACAATTAAGAGGTCACTGGTTAACTTTAAAGATAGTGGTTTCAGTTGAATGATGGGGATGATCTCAAAAGGTTGATAAGTGGAAGAAAGAGAAGTTGAGGCACTGAGTGTAGATTTTTTTTTCTTTAAGAGTTGGTCTTAGGGGCAGCTGGACAGCTTAGTGGATTGAGAGCCAGGCCTAGAGATGGGAGTTCCTGGGTTCAAATTTGGCCTCAGATACTTCCCAGCTGTGTGACCCTGGGCAAGTCACTTGACCCCCATTGCCTACCCTTACCACTCTTCTGCCTTGGAGCCAATATACAGTATTAACTCCAAGACAAAAGGTAAGGGTTTAAAAAAAAAGAGTTGGTCTTAGATAGAAAAGACATATGAAATGACAACTTTGAGATGGTATGTTCCATTGGAAGTATCTTAAGTCTGGGGGTGAGACTTCAGTGCATTTAAAGGCAATAGGATGGAGCCAATACATAGAGAGAAAAATATAAGATTGGAGAGAAAAGATGATTGAAGATTCATTCTGCTGGAGAAAATGGAAAGGGATGGGATCAAGTACATATGTTGACCTCATCAAGAAGAACGTCTGCCTTTTTATTAGAGACTTTGGGAAAGGAAGACAGAATGGTAGATGATGTCAAGGGATTTTGAGATAAAGAGAGAGAGAAGAGGGAGATTACAACTAATAGCCTCGATTTTCTCTGTAAAGCAAGAGGCAAGGTCCTTGCCTGAGAGAGGGCAGGGAGAAGCAGGTTTGGGAAGCTTGAAGAGAAAAAAGAAAGTTTGGAATAACCTATCTGGAGAATGAGATTGAGAATCAGCTAGAGAGGAATAAAAGTCCTGCCTTTATGCAGTGAGGGCCCAGTTGAAGTTGTATAACATTAATTTGTAATATATTCTGTGTGATTGTGATATTTCCTATAACTACCTACATTCAGTAGTGAACGAGGTAGATGGTAGGAGTAATCTAGAGCTGATATGTGGAAGGATAGGACAAGAGTCCAAGACTGTGTAGAGTTGAAATGGCTATTTATTTATTTATTTGTTGCTTTGAGAATAGAGAATACTCTAAGGAGTCCTGAAGGAATGGAGCTTTCCATGACAGTGAAGGGAAGAGAGGGAGAGAGAGGGAAAGAGGGAGAAACAGAGAGACAGAGACTGAGAGGAGGTTATGGTCTGATAAGAGCATGTCAGGGTCTCTAATTTAGGAAGTAGAACAATTGTGTTTAATGGTGGGCCCTAGTTATTTCTACTTGTGGCTGAATAGGTTTTCATGAGGCTGAGGGATGGGTAGGAAGGTGGTAAGTTATGTGTTGAACTCCTTGAAAAGGAAGGGATATTGACTTGGATGAGTATACCATAATCACCATAAATGGAATTGGCTGGAAATTTTTGATAGAATAAATTTCAAAGAAGGTTAAAGGAGAGGGTAGACATGACAGCAGGGAGAGTAGGAGTATTCCAGCTCTCCTGTCAGGAGGATAGTAGTATACTGGAGAGGATAGCGCTGGAGATGTAGTGCCATCAGGGAAGAGACTTAGAGGAAGTCTCTAAGAGAGTTAATAGATGAAAGCAAGTGTGAAAGAAAGGTCCAGCATGAAGGAGAGTTTGTTCATTACAGAATAGGAATTCTAGAAGTGGCCAAAATTGGAATAAACATAAGTGGGGTTAGACTTGAGGAAGATGGGGATCAGAGAATAGGATGAAGGGGCTAGGACTAGTTTTCTCCTCTGTGGACTAATGAATTAATAAAGGGATAGGGGGAGAAACAGCCCCTCCAAAATTTTTAATTTTCGTTTTTTGTCATCTTTCCTAATGTGATGAATTGAGAGCCTCAGAATTGCTTTAATTTGCATTTATATAATTCTTAATGATTTGGAGCATTTTTTCATTTGGCTATAGATAGCCTGGGTTTCTTAAATAAACAGACAAATAAACATGTATATAAATTTGAATAATTTTCTTATATATCTTGGAAATACTAAATATCAGATATCTATCTCCTAATATAATTCATTTCTTTTACAAGCCTATGTAGTTTAGTCATTTGTAAATGGAGTTTGGCACATGCCTAGGTCACCTAAAATAAAGACACGAGTGGGAGATGCTTGTTCTCCCATCTCTCAGAAGTAGGTTCCTAGTATCTCTCACATGGGTACCTCCATTTTAAGTGGTTTAGGTATGTGCCAAACCCCTATTACACATTAATTTTAGTAAACAGATAAATAATAAAAAAAATTATTCTGAGAAAGGATCCTTGGACTTCATCAGAATGCCAGAAGAGTTCCTGACACAAAATAGGTTAAGAACCCTTGAGTTAGAACTAGATATAAAATTTCCCATGAAGACAAAAATACCTAGATTCAAGTCCCTCCTCTGTCACAAATGTCACTGTGATGTTGGGCAAGTTGCTTAACCTCAAGAGAGTCAACTCTCTAAGATTTTGATTTGCAGAGAAAGTTCTAACCTGCATTAATGGAGCCAAATGTTCATTGTACCAATAAAATCACAGGTCTAGTCTCTATCCCTAAAAACAGAATAAAGAAAACATTTTAAAAGGACTTAGAAAGAGGGCAAAAGCAAAATGAAAACAAAGGGTATGGTTGGCACAAAATAGTTTTATCAGGTAAAAATATTGCCAGGGAGGAAAAAAAAAAGCCTTTGTGGTAGTGAAGGATGAATTAAGTTTGGGTCAAATAGGGCAGCTAGGTGTCTCAGTGGATAGAGTGCCAGATCTAGAATCGGGAGGTACCTGGGTTCAGATGTGGCCTCACATATTTCCTAGCTGTCTTAGTCTATGTGACCCCAGTTGCCTGGCCTTTAACACTCTTCTACCTTGGAACCAATACTTTTATCTATTCTAAATCAAAAGGTTAAGAGTTATTAAAAAAAAAAGACTGGACCACAAATAAAATTAGATACAATATGTTTTTTGCTAATGTGTTAGGAGGAAACAGTGAAAGGTTTTGATATATCCCCTGAAAAACAGTTTGTTAAGGGAGATACTAAGTTTTCTTAACTACTAGAGTAACTGCAAAAATCATGCCTTCACTCTTTCCTTCAATAAATCTTTTTTTTGAGCATTTCCTATGTGTAAGACTATAATGAAGCTACAAATGGAAGGGAAACTTTCTTAGAATCTTAACAATTAAATTTGTATGCAATTTCCTGAGTGTGTAATAGGTCCCAGTCCATTCCTGTCTCCTACTCATCCTTCTGAACCCAGAAAAAATATGTTAACCTCAGGTTTTACCTTAAGAAGTAGAATCCATACTGTTTCTATCAGCAAGATTCAGATATGCCCTCTTTTTATTTATATTATAAACTTTCTGAGGCCGAGAGCTATGTCAGATATTTTCATCCTTTTTGTCCACCAGCACATAATATAGGTACTTAATAAACCTGTAGTTTGGTGAAGTGTAAAGAGTGCTTGTTATCTTTGGAAACAAAGGATTGGAAAAGTTATTTAATTTCTCTGAACCCCCAGTTTCCCAATAGTGTTGGAGATATTAGTGATGATGGTAATGGGAAATGTGAAAGCTATTACAAAGAATTGGATGACTAAAAAATCCGAAACATAACAATTGATGAGGAAACTTAAATTTCAGAGACTTGTACTTCTTGCTTTAAAGAAGGACTTTGTAAGCTGGGACTCCACTCAGCTTAGCTCATTTCCAGACCTGTTTCAGAGGTCTGTCCACTAGAGCCAACTGGTAGGCTATTGAGAGGTTGTTGTTAAATCTTTGTTTGAGCATTTATACTTCTATCAGAAATTGTCTGGTTGTTAAACATTTACCAGAATACCACTGAATGGGATAATGCTGGATCACACCCTAGAGCAAGGGAAGGATTAGGGAAATTGGGCCATGATTTTTCCATCAAGTTACTATTTAAAAATAAAATTCATAGGGGCAACTAGGTTCTCAGTGGATTGAGAGCCAGGCCCAGAGAAAGGAGGTCCTGGGTTCAAATGTGGCCTCAGATGCTTCCCAGCTGTATGACCCTGGGCAAGTCACTTAACCCCCATTGCCTAGCCCTTACCACTCTTCTGCCTTAGAACCAATACCCAGTATTGATTCTAAGATGGAAGGTAAGGGTTTTAAAAAAAAATAAAAATAAAAGTCATGCTACAAAAGATGGACACTAGATTTATTGTGACTCATTCAGTTGGTTCATTCAAATGATTGCTTAGTATGTGTTCAATTCAAAGGTCTCAAATGACTGAAGAGTCTCAGAAGTAGGATATTATAAGTGACATCTTTGTCCTTTAGTTTAAAATGAGTCACCTTTCAATTATACCATAAATGTGATAAATCTGTATCTACACAAGAGGCTAAATATTTCTTTCATAGAATCTTTAAATGCAATGCCCCACATCCTAAAAAGGTTCATATGTAGTCTTTGCTCAGAAACCAGGTATTTAAAATATTCATTAACCCTGATTCACCTAGATTATGTGGGACATTCTGGGTAATAAATTAGTCAGGCCCTGAGGAGAATTAACACCTAAGCCACTAGGGTACTTTTTAGCATGTGCCATTTTAATAGATAATTTCCTAGTGGCTTCATAGAGTTCATATGCCTCCTGATGTGTTGAACTTATTTCCCGGGAACAATTTATGCCCTGGGAGACTATGGCTAACTTTTTTCTCCCTAAAAGGACAAAGTAACTTGAATATTCTTCTAAAAGAAAATTTTCCCTATCATGTGGTTAAGATTGCTTTTTTTTGAATGGCATATTTAAACTTCATATTCAAGTAGTAATAGAAAAGACTGCATGGGCTTTTCTCAAACAAGTCATATTTTACAGTGGTTAGAGAAGTGGAACTGAAGTCAAGAAGACCTGAGTTCAGATATTGCCTCCAACATTTGCCAGTTGTGTGATCTAGTCAAGGCTTTTCATTGTTCTTAGCCTTAGTTTTCCCCACTATAAAATGGGCTAATAGTACCTGTAGCTTTACACTGTTGGGCTGATCAAATAATAAAGTATGTAAGTCATTAAATTAATTTTATTTATTCAATGCTATTCGTTAATTTGGATAGATAGATATTTTCCCCCTGAAACTAAAGAAATGGTAATAATGTTTTGCTCTTAATTACCTCCTTTTTTTTTTTTTTTAAACCCTTGTACTTCGGTGTATTGTCTCATAGGTGGAAGATTGGTAAGGGTGGGCAATGGGGGTCAAGTGACTTGCCCAGGGTCACACAGCTGGGAAGTGGCTGAGGCCGGGTTTGAACCTAGGACCTCCTGTCTCTAGGCCTGACTCTCACTCCACTGAGCTACCCAGCTGCCCCAATTACCTCCTTTTTAATTTGGTCAATTCTATTTTTTTAAGGAACTCTTTTCATTGGTTTTTATATCTTTTTTTTTTCCTTTTGGTCAAACTGCTTTGCATTGCTTACATTTCTCTTCCCCATTTTTCTTCTGCCTCTCTTAATTTATTTTTTTAAAACACTAATCTTCTGTCTTACAATCAATACTGTGTATTGGTTCCAAAGCAGAACAGTAAGGGCTAGGCAATGGGGATTAAGTCGCTTGCATAGGGTCACGCATCTAGGAAGTGTCTCAGGCCAGATTTGAACCTAGGACCTTCTGTCTCTAGGCCTGGCTCTCAAGCCACTGAGCCACCCATCCCCCCCCTTTAATTGATTTTTAAAATCCTTTTTCAGCTCTTCTAGAGCCTGAGAAATTCATATTTTCTTTGATGTTTTCTGTGTAGCTGTGTTGCTTTCACTCTCCCCTATGCCTTGCTCTTCATAGTCCTATAAACATTTTCTATGGCTAGGTTGGTTTTTTTTTTAAATGTTTGCTCACGTTTTTCTAGACTTAAAGGTGGGCTCTGTTCTCATGATAGAGGCGGCATCTATTGAACCAGTTTTTCCTCACTGCTACCCTTAGCTCTATTCCTGGATTTCTTCAAGTTTCAATTCTTCCAA
Organism: Gracilinanus agilis; assembly: GCF_016433145.1. Classification (NCBI taxonomy): domain Eukaryota; kingdom Metazoa; phylum Chordata; class Mammalia; order Didelphimorphia; family Didelphidae; genus Gracilinanus; species Gracilinanus agilis. Next base: position 282,951,838 of record NC_058130.1, on the reverse strand, counting down.
GGTAGTAATGATGGCTTGTGGGAGCTCTTAAAACCACCTCCTATAGCTGATTTAGTTTCCTCCAGTGCCTGCTGATGGCTTGCAGGGCTCAGAGCACTTGTGATACTTTGTGCTGGGGATCAGGGCCTCACCTCAAGCCTGGATAGGGGCTCTGGGCCTCACTCTGACTTTACACAGGTCAGGTACTCTGCAGACTGCCTTGCGCTGGGGCTTGGAGCCTCACTGCAGGTTTGGGCAGGGTTCTAGGCCTCCCCTTGGGCTTGCATCAGCGAGGTGTGCTGCCGATTGCCTTATGGCCTCACCTATGATTTGGGCAGGGGCTCTGGGCCTCCCCTTAGGCTTGCACAGGCCAGACACTCTATAGACTGCTTTATGCTAGGACCTTGGGGCCTCATTGTAGGCTTGTGCTAGGCCTTGGAACTTCAAGGGATGGGCATGGAGTACTCTGTGATTGGCTTAGGCAGGGTAGACAGGTCTCTAAGTTGGTTTGGGCCCAGATTCAGAACTTGAAGCAGTAGAGGTGGGGTGGGGGATGTGCTCTTGTCTTTTACTGGCACTCCTTGGTGTAAACTTTGTTCAGGCCGAGCAGCCTTGATGCCGTTTTCTCCAGGAAAATTGCTTCACTCCATCTCCTTGTTCATTCTGTCATTATAGTATTCTGTCTGAAGCATTATTTTAAGGTTGTTTGTAGAGGATTCTCAGAGAAGTTTGAACTTTCAGTGCCTCTCTTGGCTCCACCTGTTTACTGTGCCTCTTTTCACTCCTGATCTCAGTGAATTTGGGCTCCCATAAATTCTTATTCCCTGAATAAGAAAGACTGCCCTATCTTTCACCTAAGCTTTATCCCCTTAGGCTTCAGGATGTATTTCTTTGGCTAGAATGCCACCTCTTCTACTTTATTACTGGTTCTGATAGCCTGGGCTTAAATATTCTCCTACCTTTGATCCTCCTTCAGCTGTCTGTCTATGTATCTTTCTCTCTTTCCGAAGGGCATCCACAAAGAATCAGGGGGTAAGGCATCTTGATTTTCACTACTTAGTGAATTTTTTTTTGAAGGGCCCTCTGAGGACACATAAGTGATACAGTCCAGGTCAAACAAACTAAAAAAGAATTCCTCTACTGTCATAGCTCAGTGGTCCTCTGGTCTTTTTGCTTTTAGTGAGAGGGAATCCACTAACTACCAAGGCAGTCTATCCACCTTTGGATAACTATCTAGAAAATTTTCAAGATGTCAAACTTTCTTCTCACATATACTACATACTGTCTCCCATTTTGAACTCTGGGACCAAATCTGATTTACTCTTCCACACAAGAGTATTTCAGAATCTTAAAAAAAAAAAGGTATCATGTTACTCCCTAAGTCCTCTTCTTCAGGCTAAAAATTCCTAACTCATTTTTTAGTTGATTTTAAGGGCTTTCACTATCTTTGTTGCTCTTCTTCTGGATGTGCTCCATCACATCCTTTTGTATATCATAGTGTTCAAATTAACACAATACTGAATACAGTGCAAGTTCTGGTTAGTTTTCTTAAATCATATTAGTCAGCAACTTGTTCTTCCCATTTCATAAAGTTTCTGCTTTTATATGTTGTTCTAAACTGGTATGAAAGACCATGAAACCTAGGGTAATATAACATATCCTCCCCACATACCTTCAACAGAACCTTGTGTTAACATTGTTCTTAGCAAGTTGTTCTAGCCAACACAATTTCATTTCCTGTGTAAAACCTATATCCCTCTGGGAACCTTCCCACTACATTCCTGTTTCCCTGAACATCTTAGAGGATAAGGCAGGGCCAGACTGCTGTTTATTTAGTGCTTCTCTTTGACTTTCACAGTTTTTCTATTATATCCCAAAGTTTCCTTTATTGAAGTGAAAAGTTTCTCACATCACATTGCACACTGCTATCTCTGTGGATAAAGAAACTAATAATATTCTATTTTTAATCTGTGTATGTGCTTGAAATTCATATATATTTTTGTTAGAATTGGATGTAAACAAAAAATAAATAGGCTGTATGGCAAAGTTTAAGGGATTCTTCTATTAAGTAAAATGCATGAACACTAACATGGATTTTATCTTATCTATTTGGGTTACTGTTTAGTGCAGGTAAAATAGATGATTGAAGCATTTAATGTACTACTCAACATGGTATTTCTATTGTAATATCTTACCTATCATCATGAAAAAATAATATTTCATTTTAATTTACAGTTTTATATACCTTATATCATTTGATCTTCTCAATAATTTCTTAAGGCAGGTGTGGAAGAATTTTATAATTTTTGAAAGGAAAAAGAAACATTAAATGACATGGTTAGTATAGTAATGGGCAGCATGGGGACTTGACCCAAGCTATTTTTATTCTAAGTCGCAGGCCATTTCCACTGTATGATTAGAATGTTCCATCTCTGATTTACTAGCTGTGTGCAAATCATACTGTATCCTTTCAATACTCAGTTTATTAAACTTTAAATGGGATTAGTATCCCATGTACTATCTTCCTTATAAGACAGCATTTATACTACCTATGGTGGACCAGGGATGTGTTGATAAATGTACACATGATACATATATTTAATCTGCATGATTAGCATTTTCTCCATTACTTTCATAAGTCTAGATCAATGGTTCCCAAATTTTTTTGGCCTACCGCCCCCTTTCCAGAAAAAATATTACTTAGCCCCCTGGAAATTAATTTTTTTAAATTTTAATAGCAATTAATAAATGCTCCTGTGGCCATCACCACTACACTAGATCGCTGCAGTACCCACCAGGGGGCGGTAGCACCCACTTTGGGAATCACTGGTCTAGATCAACAAAACAATAAAGCAGGCCTTTAAAAAGTGTTTTGTAAAAATATTTTATTTTACCAATTATACATAATAAGAATTTTCCACATAAGTTTTCTGAAGTTATATCATCCAAATTATCTCTCTCTTTCTACCCTCTCACTTCCCCCTTTCCAGAGATGGTAAGCAATTTGATCTGGATTATATACATGTATTATCATGTGAAATAAATTTCCATATTGTTCATTTTTTTAAGAGAATAATCATATAAAACAAAAACCCCAAAAGAAAAACACAAATAGGTTAAAGTGAAAAATGGTATGCTTTGATCTGCATTCTGACTCCAAACAAAAGTTCTTTCTCTGGAGGTAGAAAGCATTCTTTGTTATAAGTCTTTCAGAATTGTCCTGGATATTGCTGACAGCAGCTAAATCTTTCACAGTTGATCATCAAACAGTATTGGTGTTCCTGCATACAATGTTCTTCTGGTTCTGCTTATTTCACTTTGCATCAGTTTATGCAAGCCTTTCCAGCTTTCTCTGAAATCATCCTGATCATCATTTCCTATAGCACTATAGTATTTCACCACCATATAACACACAATTTTGTTCAGCCATTTCCCAATTGATGGACAGCCCCTCAATTTCCAATTCTTTGCCACTACAAAAAGGGCTGCAATCAATATTTTTGTACAAGTAGGTGCTTCCCCCTATTTTTTATCTCTTTGGATAAAGACCTAGTAGTAGTATTACAGGATTCAAAGGGTTATGCACTGTTTTATAGCCCTTTGGGCATAATTTCAAATTGCTGTGTACAAGATGTTTAGATCAGTTCAGAACTCCACAAACAATGCATTAGTGTCCCAATTTTGCCATATACCCCTTCAACATTTATCATTTTCCTTTACTGTCATACTAGCCAATCTGACAGGTGTAAAGTGGTGCCTCAGAGTTGTTTTAATTTGCATTTCCCTAATCAAGGATGATTTAGAACATTTTTTCATATGATTATTGCTAGCTTTGATTTCTTCATCTGAAAACTGTTTTTTCATATTCTTTGAACACATATCCATTGGTGAATGGTTTGTATTCTTACACATTTGACTTAGTTCTCTATGTATTTGAGAAATGAGACCTTTAAAGGGAAATTTGTCATAACAATGTTTCCCCAATTTGTTGTTTCCCTTCTAATCTTGGTTACATTGGTTCTGTTTGTACAAAAGCTTTGTAATTTAAATATAGTCAAAATTATGCATTTTACATCTTGTAATGTTCTCTCATTTGATTATAAATTCTTCCCTTCTCCATATATCTGACAGGTAAACAATTATTTATTCCTCTAATTTATTTATAATATCACCCTTTATGTCTAAATCATGGACTAGGGTGTGAGATATTGGACTATACTTAGTTCTTGCCAGCCTGTTTTCCAGTTTTCTAAGCAGTTTTTGTCAAATACTGAATTCTTATCCCAAAATCTGGGATCTTTTGCATTTATTAAACACTAGATTGAGAAGATCCTTACCCTGTAATCTATTCCATTGATTCATCATTCAGTTTCTTGGCCAATAGCAGCTTATTTTGATGATTATTACTTTATAGTATAGTTTGAGATCTTGTACTGCTAGCCACCTTCCTTCACATTTTTCATTAATTCCCCTGATAGTCTTGATCTTTTGTTCTTCCAGACAAATTTTGTTATTATTGTTTTCCGTTCTATAAAATAATTTTTGGTTGTTTGATTAGTATGGCACAGAATAAGGAAATTATCAGAATTATCATTTTGATTATATTAGCTTGGCCTCCCTGTGAATAATTAATATTTTTCCAGTAGTTTAGATATGACTTTATTTGTATGAAGTGTTTTATTCATATAATTCTTGTGTTTATCTTGGCAAGTAGATCCCCAAGTATTTTGTGTTGTCTTATTATTTTAAATAGAATTTCTCTTTCTACCTCTTGCTGCTGGACTTTGTTGGTAATATATAGAAAAGCTAATGATTTATTTTGTATCCTACAACTTTGCTAAAGTTATAATTATTTCCACTAGTCTAATAGTTGATTCTCTAGGATTCTCTAAGCATACCAAAACAAACTAGTAATTTATAATTTAGATAATTTAGTTTCCTCATTGCCTACTTTAATTCCTTCAATTTCTTTTTCTTCTCTTATTGCTAAAGATAAAATTTAATTTTATAATATAATATAATATAATATAATTAATTATATTAATAAAATATAATATTAAATAGTACTGGTGATAATAGGCATCCTTGCTTCACCCCTGATCTTATTGACTTCTAGCTTATCCCAGATAAGCAGATGATACTTGCTAATGCTGTTAGATTGATACTATTTATCATTTTAAGGAAAGACTCTTTTATTCCTAATCTTTCTAGTGTTTTTAATAGGAATGGCTATTATATTTTGTCAAAGGCCATTTCTGCATCTATTGAGATATTCTTGTGATTTCAGTTAGTTTTGTTGTTGATAAATAACATTTCTGATATAAATCTCACTTAACCATAGTGAACAATCCTTTTGATATATTGCTATAGTTTCCTTATTAGTATTTCATTTAAGATTTTTGCATCAATATTCATTAAGGAAATTGGTCTGTAATGATTGTTCTCTTTTCTTTTGTCTTCTTGGTTTAGGTATCAGCACCATATTTGTGTCATAAAAAGAATTTAGTAGGTTTCCTTTTTTGCTGAATTTTCCAAATAGTTTATATAGTATAGGGATTAATTGTTCTTTAAATGTGTGATTGGGACTCATTTGTGAATCCATCTGGCCCTGGGGATTTTTCCTTAGGGAGTTCTTTGATGACTTGTTCAATTTCTTTTTCTGAGATCAGATTTAAGTATTCTTTTCCTTTTTTCTTAATCTGAGCAATTTATATTTTTAAAAATATTCATCCATTTCCTTAGATAGTCAGATATTTTTTCATATAATTGGCCAAAATAGCTTCCGATGATTGCTTTAATTCCACTTCTTTGGTGGTGAATTCACCCTTTTTATTTTGATACTTCTAATTTGATTTTCTTCCTTCCATTTTTTAAACAAATTAACTAATGCTCACTCTAGTTTGTTCTTCATTAAAAAAATTCCTAATCGGGGCAGCTAGATGGCTCAGTGGATTGAGAGCCAGGCCTAGAGACGGAAAGTTCTAGGTTCAAATCTGGCCTCAGACACTTCCTAGCTGTGTGACCCTGGGCAAGTCACTTAACCCCCATTGCCTAGCCCTATAACAAATAAAATTAATATAGAAGGATATATATAAAAAAGATATTAGGGTTTAAAAAATTAAAAAACAATTCCTAATCTTATTTATTAGTTTAGTAGTTCTCTTACTTTCAATTTTATTGGTTTCTTCTTTGATTTTTTAGGATTTTTAATTTGTTCTTTTTTTTTAAGTTGCATGCCCAATTCATTGATCTGCTTTTTCTCTATTTTATTTTTATGAGCATTCAGAGATATAAATTTTCCACTAAGTACTACTATGGTTATATCCCATTACTTAATTTTGATTGTTATTCTCTTTATGGAGATTACTGATTTTAGGTATTAATTTATTCTTTGATCCACCACTTTTTTAGAATTAGATTTCTAATTATTTTTAATTTGTATTTCCATTGACTCTTGATTACAATTTTAATTGATTATAATTTTATTGCATCATAATTTGAAAAAGGCACATTTATTATTCCTACTTTTTTGTATTTGGTTTTGAAGTTTTTATGCCCTGGTACAGTGATGGTGAACCTTTTAGAGACCAAGTGCCCAAATGGCACCCTCCCACTGCATGTGAGCTGTTCCCTTACCCCAGACAGAAGAGGGAGGAAGTGCTCCCATTTGCTGCTTGGCAGAAGTGTGGATGATGTTAAAAAAATGTCCTCAGGCACAGTGGAGAGGGGAAAGGTGTGCCATTGATTAGCCAACACAGCCCTAGTACACATCATGTACTGCTGAAAAAAAGGTATATTTCCTTTTTATTCTCATTCATTTTTCTCTAGAAATCTATCAAATCTAACTATTCTAAAACTTCATTTGCTTCTTTTTTATGTATTTATTTTTTTATTAGATTTATCTAGTTGTGAGAGGGGAAGGTTGAGGTCCCCCGTGGGAAGTCTTTATTATCTTTTATCAAGATGAATTTTTTCCTTATCCCTTTTTAATTACATCTATTTTTGCTTTACCTTTGTCTGAGATCATGATTGCTATTCCTGCTATTTTTACATCAGCTGGTGCACTATAAATTCTGCTCCAGCCCCTTATCTTTATTCTGTGTGTGTCACCCTACCTCACATGTGTTTCTTCTAAACAACATATCATAGGATTTTGGTTTTTAATTCATTCTGCTCTCTCCTTCCATTTTATGGTAGAGTTCATCCCATTTACATTCACAGTTATGATTATCATCTGTGTATTTCCCTCCGCCTTACTTTCTTCTTTTGATTTTGTTCTTTCTATCTCCTTTCACTCTATTCCTCCTAATAACTATTTTGCTTTTAATCAGCACCCTATTTCTCTCTACTTTCTATTACTACAAATAATGTTTAAGCATTGCCTGTCACCACTCTCATCTTCCCCTCCATTGTAATAGGGGTTGTTTTTTTGGGGGGGGGGTTGCCTCTTTGGATGATATTTTCCCCATTTTATTTCTCTCTTCCTTTTTCTTTCAGTGCAATTCTTTTTTCACTCCTTGATTTTTTTTTTGCATGTCTTCCTAAAAAGCTTATTCCTTCCCCTTCTTTGTGTACTCCCTTCTAAATGGTTCTGTTGATAAAAAAAAATTTAACTTACAAATATCATCTTTCCATGTAGGAATATAAAGAGTTTGTCTTTATTGAATTCCTTAAATGTTCTCTTATTTGCTTTTTTATGCTTCTGTTGAGTCGTTTATTTGGACATCAAATTTCCTGCTTAGGTCTGAACTTTTTATCAGGAATGCTTGGAAATCTATTATTAAATGACCATTTCCCCCCCTGAAAGAATATACTCAGTTTTGCTGGGTAGGTAATCCAGGGGGTTGTGGAAAGATGTCATGCTAGATAGAATACACACGACCCCAAATTCCCTGCAAACATTTTGCTAAGCTTAGAAATGCACTATTCTAATAAGTAATAGTGGGGAAAATCACCTCTAGACTTTGTCAATCCCTTGACTAACCTGTGAATTCAGAGGGACCCCTGGAATCCTATATAAATATTGGATAGACAAGCTGTAGGGGCAGGCCAAAAGCAAAGTGAAGGCACACTCAGAATTTTTGGGCAGTCTCAATACTCCTTACTTGAACTCTACAACACTTAAGATCTGCCCTGCCCTGGCCTTCTTTGATGAGGCTGCAAGAGATCAACTTTGGGGAGTTCTGGGCAGGTCCAACTTATGGCACTCCCTAACAAAGACAGGTAGCTTGAGACCTTCCCAAACCTGTTGCTCAATGCCTGAGCATAACAGCCTCAGGGTATTCTGGGGAGAACATTTTAGTACCTCTGGAAAGAGAGGCTAAGGTCAGCCTAGGCCCAACAGGGTTCAAACCCAGTCCTAGCCTAGTGGAAAGAGCAGCCATGGGGCATTGTAGTTAGGATCCACCATGACACCAATAGCCCTTGTCAAGCTGTGTAAGACCCTGGGCAAAATCCAGCCTAAGCAGTCCCTGAAGGTTATGGTAGGAACCCAGCATAGAAGTAGCCACTTACACGTGGGAGGCCTACAGCAAGGAGATGTCTCAAAGCCATATAGCAAAAGGGAAACTCACCCCCTCCCCCACCAGCCCAGTACCTGAACAGTCCCAGAGATCTTGAAGGAGGGGGTTAGTCTGACCCACTACATGAGAATAAGGCAGGCCCTGTTCACACCACTCAGTAACGGGCCTCCAAATGATCAAGCCAAGGAAAACTCCAAACCCTATGAGAAAATACTTCTTGGATTGAGAGAGACCCAGGGAGAAAACTCTGAAGAGGACAGTGAATCCATAAATCCACATAAAACCTCAGAGAAAAAAAGTGTTCTGACTACAAGGACTATAGGACTATAAGAAATGAAATGAGATATAAAATGGAAAAGCTAGAGAGAAAATGATGATGATAAAAAATAAGGTCTTAGAACAGGTGATGAAAAACATCACTCAAGAAACTGAATGCCCTGAATATTAGAATGGGCTGGATAGAAAGCAACGACTCAACAGTACAAGAAACATCAAAACGAAACTTTACAAAATGAAGGAAAAAAATCCAAGAAATGTAATATCAAAGGAGCCAGACTGGAAAACCAAGTAAGAAGAAGTATATAGTTAAGTTCCTGCCTCATTGTCCCCAAACAGATCCTCCAAAAAGATCTAGAAAATACCCCAGACCAAAAACTGATAGAGAAATTCAAGAGGCTTCCAACAAGTAAGAAGTAAAGGTTTACAACAAAGGATAATCTATCTGTAAAGCTATGTATGACATAACCTTTAAGAAGTTAAGAGGATTTCCTATGTGTGTATATTAATAAAGATTTACATAGAGTTAAAAGAAAGGGTTGGAGCAAAATTTATTAAGTTTCAGATGAACTTAAAAAAGCAGGCACAGTGGTCATGATTTCAGATAAGGTTATGGCAGATATAGAGAAGACAAAAAATATTAAGCAAGAAAATTATATTATGCTTCAAGACTTGCCTAATAATATAGCATCTAAACCATAATAGTTAGGATTCTTAATATACTACTTTCTTATTTAGACAAATATAACCAAAAGAAAAACAAGAAAGAAGTTAATGATCTAAAGAATTTTAGAAAAGTTGTATATAATAGATGCAATAGATGATTGCTGAATGGGAATAGTAAGGGATACACAAACTTCTCATCTACATATTAGCATCTTTACAAAAAAATGACCATGTGTTGGAGAGTAACAGTGCTTGATATGTGCCAGGCACTGAACTAAGCACTAAGGATACAAAAAAAGGCAAAGGACTGTCCCAGCCCTCAAGGATCTTACAATCTGGTTGGGGAGACACTATACAAACAATATACATAAAGCAAATTATATACAAGATAAATAGGAAATGATGAACAGAGGATGGCACTGGAATTAAGAGGGGTTGAGGAAGGCTTCTCAAGAAAGGGGGATTTTAGTTGTGATTTAAATATAAGCAGGGAGGTTAGTAGTTGGAGGAGAAGAGAGAAAACATTCCAAACATGGAAGACAGCTAGGGAGAATGCCTGAAGCTAAAAGATGGAGTGTTTGTTTGTAGAATAGCTAAGAAGCCAGTGACTCTGGATCAAAGAATACATGTCAGGGAGTAATGTATAAAAACCTGGAAAGGTGGCTTTGAATGCTAGAGAATTTTTTATTTGCAGAGGTGAAATAGAGAAATCTTGGCAATGAGGTAGGGGCAGCCCCAGGGAGTGGGGAGAAGTGGTGAGCAATCTGGATGACAATCTAGGTTTCGAGTCTGAGAGATTGAGAAGATAGTGCTGCCCTCTGCAGCAATGGGGAAGATAAGAGGAGGAGGGAGACAGGGTATAAGGAAAAAGATAACGAGTTCTGATTTGGACAATTTACTACTAGATACCCAGTTCGAGATGCTTGAAAGGCATTAGAGATGGAAGACTGAACATCAGCAGAGAGTTCTAGGAAGAATAGTTGGATTTGAGAATTATCAGCCTAGAGATAGTAATTAAAACCATGGGAGCTGATAAGATCACCAAGTGAAGCAGTACAGAGGGAGAAGATGGGATAGAACCCTGAGCAAATTATTGCACTACTGTTTGCCCATTTCCTCATTTGTAAAGTGGGGATAATAATAATAGTACCTACCTCATAGGACAGTTGTAAGGATCAAATGAGATCATCTTTGTAAAAAGAAAAAAAAGGTAATACCTGACATTTATTAAACACCTACGATGTGCCAAGCACTATGCAAAATACTAAAAACATCATTTACTTATCAAAATGCAATAAAATTTATTCAATAAGGGGCCTTTAAAGAAGTTAAAAGTAATTAGAAAGAGGTGGAAACAAGATGGTGGCTTAGTAGCAGCAAAAGCTGAAACCTGAGAATCCTTCCAAACCAATCTTTAAAAAGTACCTCAAAATGACAGGAGTCAAAAACCAATGGCAAAACAGAGAGGGCTCTCTTGTGGAAAACAACTTTCAAAGGGAGGTAGAGAGAGTCAATTTTTATGGGATAAGGAGGAACCAGAAGTAAAATTGCACACAGATTAGTGCTGGCCAACCACTTCATGCCTACTGTACCAGGTTCCAAGACTGGGCATAGACCAACTTTGGGATCCTAGGGCCCTGCCTACACCATCAACAGAACACCCCACACCCACCCCTTGAATCCCAAAGCCCTGACACCTGAAGTGAGGTCTGAAGTGAGGCCTGAAATGGTGAGATCCAATTAACTACATGCAAAACTTCAAAGAAAAATGGGAATTGGTCTCAGGCACTGGACGAACTCAAAAAGGAATTAAAAAATCAAATGAGAGAGGTGAAAGAAAAATAGAAAAATAAATTAAAATAATGCAAAAAATAAAAGAACAGTTTAAAAAACAAAATTGGTCAATTGGAAAAAGAGGCACAAAAAAGGTAAGGTAATTAGAGACTAGCATAATTTTAAAGGACTAGTGGGTCAAATAATAAATTAGAGAAACATTAGAAAATTTCATCAAAGAAAATGACAATGAAACAACTTACCGAAGGGAAAATTTACCTTGTGAAACATTTTATCAACCAAAGAGAAAAAGAATCTGGCCTTCAGTTAAAAAAAAAAGACAAACAACAAATCAGAAATCTCCAACAAAATGACAAAGTAGAAATTTGAAAGTAAAATAAGAGAGGAATAAAATTGAGGGGAAAAAACCATTGAATTGATAAAGCAAGGAACTACCTTTAAAAATTAATAAAATAGCTAATCTGGTTAAAAAAGATAAACGGAAATCAAATTATTCATATGAAAATGGAAAAAGAACTTAAAACAATTCATATTTATAAAAACAAGAGCCAAATGATAAATGGTTCAATGATATTTGCAAAGGAAGAAATCTACACTATCAGTAATTATATAAAAATGCTCTAAATCACTAATAATTGGAGAAATGCAACTATAATTTGAGAAAAACTCTGGGGGTCCACTTCACACTTAAAAGACTTATAAATATAATAAAGAATGATAAATTTTGGAGAGGCTATGGGGAAACAAGTACACTGGCGCTTTGTTTTTGGAGCAGTGAATTAATCTAGTCATTCTGAAAGCAATTTGGAATTATTCCCAGCAATGTACCAAACTCTGCATGTCTTCTGACCCAGTTATGCTACTACTAGATCTATACTACCAAAGAAATCAAAGAAAGATGAAAAGAATCTCTCTTTACAAAAATATTTATAATCTTTTTATAATAGTCAAAAACGGGAAACTGTGTATGTGGAGTGTGTGGTGGAGGGAATATTCTCCCAAATGGTCAAATTGTGGTATATGAATGTAACAGAATATTATTGTGCCATAAGAAATGTTGGAATGGACAATTTCAGAGAAAACTAGGGAGGCATTCATGAATTGATGGAAGAATGAAGTGGGCATAACTAGAACAATTTATAGAATCATAACAACATTCCAGAAGAAAACAGCTTTGAAAGACTTAAGAAGGGGAGGAGCTGTGATGACAGTGAAAAGAAGCAGCATAGTGAACTCCCTACTATACATTTCTTCAGAAGTGTTCTAGAAAATGTACCAGATTGAATCTTTTTTTTTTTAATTTGTTTTTTTTTTTAAACCCTTAATTTCGGTGTATTGTCTCATAGGTGGAAGAGTGGTAAGGGTGGGCAATGGGGGTCAAGTGACTTGCCCAGGGTCACACAGCTGGGAAGTGGCTGAGGCCGGGTTTGAACCTAGGACCTCCTGTCTCTAGGCCTGGCTCTCACTCCACTGAGCTACCCAGCTGCCCCTACCAGATTGAATCTTGATGGGAAATCCAGAAAAAAAAGTTATAATAGTCCTTTGTCCAGACCAGTTCTTAACTGTGTTTGGTCAGGAAGACTCCCAAATACCTTACACTATCCATAGTTATTTTAAATGGAATTTTTTTTCTTTTCTCTTCAGTTAAATTTTGTTGGTATTATACAAAAATGCTGATGTTTCTGTGGGGTTACTTTACATACTGAAACTTAAACATATGCATTTTCTGTGTAGCTGTCCAGCAGCTCCACGAAGATTCCTAGTGGGTAGGACACTCAGAAAGGGGAACCAAAGAACTGAGTGAAAATGGGTTATGGGTTAAGGAATAATGGAAAGAGAACATAAGACGAGAATGAAGACACAGACAAAGAAAGTTCTGGCATAAGGTAGACAGATAGCGAGTAAGATCTGATAGATAAGAGCTTCCATGGTTCAGAGCTTCACTGGGATGAAGCTGATGATTAAGAGCTTAGATGGTTCAGAGCTTAACCCTCAGCTGCCATATAGCTACTTTTATTGGGGGAAGGGAAGAGCCAAGTGGTCTGATACATTAACATTAAGAGGTAATCATCATGAGATACAAACTGCTGGATTCTAAGACAATACCCAGATCTGGAGTTCAATATGTTAATTGATTATTTTAGGTAAAATAAGGAGACTGAAATAACTGACCATTCTTAGGAAGTGTAGCCTTAGGGAAGGGCTAGGAATTTGGCAAGGTTGAGGTTCAATTTAACTCAAGGTTACAGAAATTAATCATGAGCAGTACAAGAGTGGGTTTTTGAGCACTCTTAAAATAATATCCAGATTAATGTATACCTGGATTGCTACATTCAGTGATCCTAAAATAATCTAAAGCAGAATCCACTCACTGACGCTATATAAAAGAATAAAAAAATCTAGGTGACCTAAACAACAGTGGATAACATAGTGCCATAGCATTATTTGAATAAGAGAGGTGAAATAAGAAACAAGTATACCTGGAAAAGTAAGGAGGTTTCTCATGTAGTGAGAGATATGTATGGACAGCCTGGGAATTGTACTGCTATCTACAAAATACTAAAAGACCTAGAAAGAAGACTTCCAGTGCACTAAATTGAGGGAAGGATATGGACAAAAATCCCACAGGATAAGTTGCAATCTACAAAAGTGTGTAGAGTGCCCATGTGCCTTATTCCCTGTTCTCTCACTTCACATGTCCCAATTAGTAATGAAAATTTGACATTTCTACTTCCACAGCATCTCTCAAATTTGACCCCTTCTTTTTACTCACACAGCTACAACCTTAAAGTTCCTTCACCTTTCATCTGTGTTATTACAATTGCTTCCTGATTAACTCCCAACTTCAGCTCTTATACTCAAATCCTAGCAAAATATGTTTTACATAAAATATAATTAATCAATGCTTGTTGAATTATTGAATGTTAAGAACAAAATAATAAGGTAGATTCAGTAACTTTTAGAAATCATTCTTTTCTAGTTTCTTGTTTTAATCTGTGGAAACATGACACATTTTTGCTTCTACTTTGATTTCAAGGAGCAAAAATATAGAAAAACCCAAGAAAAAAATTCAGTCCCCTTTTTAATATGAGAATCATAGTATAGTAGTGTTGACGTAGAATCTAGAGATCCCAATCTTGTGGCCTAGTGAGATCTGATTAACCCCAAGTTTTAGGAATAGCTTATAGGTTGGAGACCCCCCCAAAGCTTGTGCTTGTACTGTTCCCTGTTCCTGTGAGAATCCACACTGAAAGGAATCTCAGGCTAGCAGCTGCATACTGAATAATGGACCCTAGAGTAAATGCTAAATATCCTTTTGTCTTAGGTAGTCTTCCCCATTGTATCAGAGACCCTTTCCCAGGAAGACCCACCTGGGCAGGGACCATCCTTTAGTATCCATTGTAAGTAGCCCCTTCCATAGCTCAGCTGGTAGAGTGGAGGTCTGTAGATCCTTAGATCACCCGTTCAATTCCGGCTGGAAGGAGGAGTCATCTAGCAAGGAGGGCTCTGAGTGGAGGCCTAGTCAGCCCTACTCCCCTTTTTCCTTAATTAAAGAGTGGCTTTTATGACTATTTAATAGTTCTGTGTTTTTTCTAAGTTAACAGTAGAGGAAGATATTAGAAACTGAGTTTAAAGACCTAAGTTCAAGACTGTTCTTTATTATTTGTTAGTTGTGTGATACAGAGCAATTTAGTATTTCTCATCTTATCTCCTTTTCTGTTGGGATTAAACAGAAGTTTTTGCCTTTGTAGATAGAGCATTGAACTTGGAAATTAGAAATAATTGGATTGAATCCTACATCATATAATTACTAGCTATGTGGTCATGTGTAGATTGCTTAATCTCCCATGCCTGTTTCTTAACCTACAAAGTGGAGATAAGAGTAGCTACCTCACAGGGTTGTTATAAAGATAGAATAAAAATAATATATTTAGAGAGAGTTTTTAAGGTAAATATCAAAGCCTATGTAAATATCAGATAACATAATTAAACTTAAAGGAGATATAACAGCACATGTATGGATAAGTTTCAGCTGGGTCTTTAAAGTATCAATCAAGAAACATCAACTTAATAAGGGCCTGCTATGTACCTGGCATTGTCCCAAGCACTGGGGAGAAAAAGGCAAAAAAACAACAGCTTCTGCTCGTGCAAAAAACACGCACAAAATGACACCACCACTATCCCACCACCACCACCACCACCAAAATAACTATAAACAAATGAAATACATTCAGGAAAAATTAAAGTTCAACTCAGAGAGAAGTTACTAGCATCAAGTAGAACCAAGGAAATGTTTCTTCTAGCATGTAGGATTGTAACTGATATTTGAAGGAAGCTATGGAAGCCAGGAGCCAGGGGTGAGGAGGGAGAACATTCCAGTTAGTGACAATTCCTGGAGTCAGGAAATGGGAGTGTTGTGTGGAAGGAATAGCAAGGAGGTTAATGTCACTGGATTATAGAGTACATAGAGTGGATAAGGTATAAGGAGACTGGAAAAAAAATAGAAAGAGCATGAATTATGAAAGGGCTCTAAAAGTTAAATAGAATCTTATAGTTGATCCTAGAAGCAATAGGGAATCCCTGGAGTTATTGAATGGGATGAGGATGTGATAGATAGCTGAGTGGAGGATGATTGGAGTGAGGAGAGACTTAAGACCAACCAGAAGGCTATTGCAATAATTTAGAAGTGAGGTGATGAGGGATTGCACCAGGCTATTGGTAGTGTCAGAGGAGAGTAGGGCATATAGAAGAGTTGTTGTGGAAATAGTAATAAGAGTTGGCAACAGATTGGATATAGTCAAGGACAGCACCTAGGTTGTGCACCTGGGTGAGTGGGAGGATGGTGGTGCTCTTGAAAGAAGTTTATAGGCAGCTGGAGAGGGGAGACTGAAGGTCAGTAAAAAAGGCTAGGGCTTGGTAAAGAGATTTCACAATCATCAGCATAGAAATGATAATTGAATCCATAGGAACTGATGAGATAAGATGAAATAGCATAGAAGGAAAAGGAAAAGAGGGCCCAGAACAGAGCTCTATGGGATAACTATGGTTAGTAGGTATGACTAATGATTTATCCAGCAAAGGAAACTATGGAGTAGTCAAAAGATAGAAGGAAACCCTGGAGAGAAGTATCATACCAACCTAAAGAGAATAGGGAGAAAAAGTGATGACTTTGAAAGGCTACTGGAAAGGTCTTTAAAAGCTTAAGGACTAGGGAAACACTCATTAGATTTGACAATTATCATTATCATCATTAGCAACCTTGGAGAGTCAGTTTCAGTTGAATAGTGAGGGCAAAAGCTAGACTACATGTAGGGAGTTGAGAAGAGAGTAAGAGGAATTTAGTTGGGCACATGTTCAGTTTAAGATGCCTGTGGAGCATCCTGTTCAAGATATATAATAACTTGAGGCAACCAGATAGCCCAGTTAATAAAGAGTACTGGGCCTAAAGTTAGGAAGACCTGAACTCAAATCTGGCATTAGACACTTACTAGTTTTGTGAATATGGGCAAATGACTTAACCTCTGACTTGTCTGAATTTCTTCAGCTGTAAAATGGGAATAATAATAGCACTTAACCTCCCAGTGTTCTTGTGAGGATTCAGTGAATTAATATTTGTAAACCATTTAGCACAGTGTCTGACATTTAGTAAACATTTGGTAAATTTCTCCCCTTTTGGAGAATAAACACTGGAGATCAAGAGAGAAATTAGGCCTGGATAAAAAGATCTGAAAATCATCTATATATAGATAATAATTGAATCCATAGAAGCTGATGATATCAAGAGAAATAGTAAGAGGCTACAAAGAGATCAAGATCAAGAATGATAAGGATAGTGAAAAGGTCAATTAGATATCACAACTGAGATAACTGTTAACTTTGTTGTTTTTTTTTTTTGTTTGTTTGTTTTTTTAAACCCTTGTATTCGGTGTATTGTCTCATAGGTGGAAGATTGGTAAGGGTGGGCAATGGGGGTCAAGTGACTTGCCCAGGGTCACACAGCTGGGAAGTGGCTGAGGCCGGGTTTGAACCTAGGACCTCCTGTCTCTAGGCCTGACTCTCACTCCACTGAGCTACCCAGCTGCCCCCTAACTGTTAACTTTGAAGAAAGAATTATCTGTGGCAAGGCCTCACTGCTAATGGCTTGGCCTCACTGCTAGAAAATGGGATTTGAAATTGGAACTCTGACTATAAAGCCTATCATTCTTTCTAGTAAGCCAAGATGCATCTGTTTCATATGTCTGCTTCATACCAGAATAAAATCCAACTAAAAACCATATGGCACTGTAAATAAAGCCTTATGGCAGTATCTGTGAGCTTCTAAGGATAGCATCTATATCTGCCTCTTGTTGATTTGACCTGCTCTGGCAGTCAATAAACAAGCACAGGTCATTACTTTTTATGACCCTTCCATTGCTAAGTTGTGTGTTTGTCCATTTTCCTATCACTTAGCCATACTGGTACCTGTTCCAATTTAGCTTCCCTTAAGTTAACAACTCTATATGATTTCTTATAAAGCACTATTCTTAGAGATAGCAATTGGCTTTCTTGTCTGTCTCAATGTCACTTCTCAGTCATCATTTTTATCCAAGTCATGACCATTAATTTACCCCAAGGTTCTAGGTTCTATTTTCTCCCCCTATATCTTGCTTAGTGATTTCATCTGCTTCCCCTTGGTTCAATTATCATCTTTATGCAGATGTTTCTCAATCTATTTATCCAGTTCTAGCTTTCTTCTTGACTTCTGTTCTCCCATCCTTAGTTGCTTGTTCAATATCAAACTGAATCTTCTACATACATTTTGAATTCAACATGCCTAAAGTTGAAACTACCTCTGAACCCTCCCTCTTTCTAAATTTTTATTATTGTCAGTGACACCACTGTCCTACCAATCTCACTCAGGCTCACAACCTCAGTGTCATCAATTCTTCACTCATACTCCCCTTCTCATACCCAATTTGTTGAAGCTTTATGGTTTCTACCTCTCTTACTTGATTTTTGAATTCCTTTTTGAGTTTATCCAGCACCTGAGACCAATTCCTATTTTTCTTTGAAGTTTTGCATGTAGGTGCTTGGATCTTACCACCCCCTACTGAATCTGTCTGTGCTTTGCTCTTTGTCTCCATAGACATTTTCTAGGGTTAGGTGTTTCTTTTGCTGTTTGTTCATTTTTCCAGCTTTTTTTTTTCCTCGTGGACTGGGAGATCTGAAAGCTGATGTCTCTTCTACTGATGGCTTACAGGATTCAGCACTGTGAGCTATTTTGCCCTGGGGCTAGGTCTTCACCACAGAGCAGGCTTGAATAGGTCAAGGGCTATGGACTTTTGGGCCTCACTTGGGACTGATGCCAGGACTTCAGACATCAAGGGGTGGGTGTAGGTATTCTGTTTATGGTGTAGGCGGGCCCCAGGATCCTGAAGTTGGTCAATGCCCAGGCTTGGAACCTGGTGCAGTAGGTGAGGGTTAGTTGGCCAGCACTCCTCTATATGAAGTTTTACTTCTGGTTTCCCCTTATACCAGTGATAGACAAACTATGGATGGGGGTGGGGGGTTGAAATGTTCTATCCAGCTGTGTGACATTCCTAATCTGATGAATACAATGAGTAGGATACAATACAATGAAACTTCGAAAGAGTTGCCTTAGAAACAGACTGACAGATGAGCATTTCCTTTCCTTTGGCCCCCTCTTTAAAAAGTTTGCCCATCACTGCCTTATACCATGAAAATCAACTCTCTCTGCCTACCTAAGTTGTTTTCTTCAGGAGAGCACCCTCTCTCCATCTTATTGGTTTTTGACTCCTTTCATTTTGAGGCACTATTTTAAGGTTGGTTTGGAAGGATTCTCAAAGGATTCTTAATCAGCTTTTGCTGCTATTAAGTCACCATCTTCTCTCCAACCCCAAGTTTCTACCTTCATATCCTTTTATATGCCACTTTCTCTCCTCTGATACTCCCAGCAGCCCCTCTATTACAACAGCCTTCTGTTTGGTGTCCCTACTTCAATTCTCCCTCAACTCCAGTCCATCCACCAAATGGCTATTAAAATGATCTCCCTAAAATGGTCTGATGTGTCACCTCCATTATTCAGTAAACTCCAATCAAAAACCAAATATAAGATCCTATTTTTCCTTCATAACATGGTAGTTTCCTATCTCTTATTTCCTATTACATACTATATTCCAGTGACACCGACCTCCTTGCTGTTCCTAGAACAACACACTATATATCTCTAGACTGCATTTTCACTAGCCATCCTCCATGCCTGGAATGCTCCCCGCCCCCTTACCTAGCAACTATTTTCCTTCAATCTCAGCTAAAACTTCTGTTCTTTAAGAAGTCTTTTTTGACCTCCACTTAATGGCAGTGCTTTGTATTTATCTTTCACATACACATTTTTGCATGTTGTCTCATCCCTTAGAAAATGATGTCCTTAAGAGCAAGACCATAATTTGACTTTATTTGTATGCTTAGCATGGTGCTTAGAACAGAGTGGCTAATAAATGCTTGTTGACTAACTCATAAAATGCCTAGTCTAGCCAAAAAGGATCAGCAGTTCTGAAATTTAATACTCCGAAAAAGTTGCCTGGAAAGGTAAATGATTTGTCCAATATATATAAGAGATAGGACTTTAACGTCTATCTTTCAGACTAAGACAGGCCCTTGATTCCTATGCTATACTGCCTTCTCAAAACCAAAAACAATCCTTTGTACTCTTAAGGACCTACCATCATTAGTTAGATGAAAGGGAGTGAGGATGTTTACGAATATAATTTGTTCTGGAAGGATGTGGGCCAAATAATAGTTCTTTGGAGGAGTGTAATCTTTTCTGAATGAAATACTATATAATATGAATAAAATGAAAATCCCTATAAAATAATTTTTTAAAATTCCTGGCTTATGGAAGAGATGCATATAGATATTGACTTTCCTTAATAAGTTCAAACAAATGAACTAACAGAAAGTATTGTACATAGCTTAGAAGTTTGGACAAAGTAAAAAAAAAAAAAAGGTTGGAATGGGTTTTTTTGCTATACTGTAATCAAGCTACTTAAAGAAAGCCCTTTTACTAATTTACTTGAACTATTTGTGTAGTACATTTGCCCCTTAGTGATTCCTGTTGACTGTCAGGACCTGGCCCCTTCCTACCTTAACAATTTTCATAAACTTTACTCCTCTCATGCCTGCTCCAGCTATACCAGCCTAGTAGCTATTCGTCACTCAGAACATTTCATCTTTCTAATCATATGTATTTGCTGTTCCCCACTGCCTAAAATGATCTGCCTTCTCACCTTTGCCTCTTAATTTTCCTTAAGATAACTAAATCGGACCTGGAAGAGACTTTCTCTTCCCCGGATGCTAGTGACTTCTCATAAGATTATCTTTTATCTTCCAAGTAAATGGCTATCCCAAAAGTCTTAGTGCAGTTTTTAGGATTTTGTAGATTTATATTGCACTAAGACTTTTAGGATACCTGGAATATCTAGTCTCAACATGTTATCTTCCCCATCAGAATGTAAGTTTCTTCAGGGCTAGTACTGCATTTTGCCTTTCTTTGTATTCCTAAAGTTTAGCACAAAAGTAAGGAGTTAATAAATCCTTTCTGATGAATTTTTTTTCATTTTGCCTCTGTGTTCACTTATAAAAGTTTCTTTCTGCTTTGAAAAAATCTTTAAAATCCATTGTGATATCAGAGAAGAGAATTTCAGAAAAATTAGTTCATTCCTGTTATTTGATATTGTCATAATTTTTAAGTGTTTTCCAATTAAATGTAAAAACAATTTTTAATAATTGAATTTTTCTCTCTTAAAGTAATGCTTAATTTCTCCCAATTCATGCAAAAATAATTTTTGGCATTCATTTTTTAACATTTTGAGTTCTAAATCTTCTCCTTCCCTCTGTCCCCTCTCCCCTCCCTGAGACGATAAGCAATTTGATATTGGTTATCCCCGTGCAGGACATAGTTCTATATTTGTCATGTTGTGGAATAAGGTACATTTTTTAAAATTTATGAAATAAAATGAAAAATTGTATGCTTCAAATGGCATTAGTTCTTTCTCTGGAGGTGGATTGTATATTTTGTCTTGAGTTCTTTGAGATTGTCTTACCTCCTGACCTTTTTAAAAATTTTGAGTTCCAAATTCTCTCTCCCTCTGTCCTCTCCTCCTTCAGTGACAAAGTGAGCAATTTTATGTAGGTTGTACATGTGTAGTCATGCAAAACATATTTCCATATTAGTCATGATATGAAGACCAAAAAAAAAAAACTTGAGGAAAAAAAATATTCTTTCATGTGCAGTAAGACTCTACCAGTTCTTTCTCTGCAGTTGGATAGCAATTTTCATCACAAGTCCTTCAGAATTGCCTTGGATCACTGTTTTGTTGAGAATAGCTAAACCATTCATAGCTGATCATTGTACATGAGTACAATGTTCTTTTAGTTCTGCTCATTTCACTTTTGCATCAGTTCATACAAGTCTTTCCAGGTTTTTGTGAAAACAGCCTGCATGCCAATTCTTAAAGCACAATAGTATTCTATCACAATCATATCACAGCTTGTTCAGCCATTCCTCAATGGATGGGCATCCCTTCAATTTCTAATTCTAATTCCACCACAAAAAGAGTTGCTATATTTTTGTGTATATATCTATATCTATATAGCCTTTTCCTTGAAAAAAAAATCTCTTTGGGATACAGACCTTGTAGTAAGATTGCTGGATCAATGAGTATGCACAGTTTAATAGCCCTTTTCGGGCATAGTTCTAACTTGCTCTCCAGAATGATTAGATCAGTTCACAGCTCTACCCAATCAGTGTCCCAATTTTCTCACATCTCCAACACGTAATTTCCTTTTCTGTCATATTAGCCAATCTAATAAGTGTGAGTTGGTAACCCAGAGTTTTAATTTGCATTTCTCTAATTAGTAGTGATTTAGAACATTTTAAAAAACACTATAGTTTTATTTCTTCTGAAAACTGTTCATATCTTTTGACCACTTATCAAATGACTTGTATTCTTACAATTTGATTCATATATATATATATATATATACATATGTACATATGTATATATATATATATATATAAACATAAACAGATAGGGGGCCTTTATCAGAGACTGTAAAATTCCCCATCCCCACCCGTTTTTTGTTTTCCCTCTAATAATGGCTATATTGGTTTTGTGCAAAACTTTTTAAATTTAATGTAATAAAAATTATGCATTTTGCAGCCTGTAATGCTTTTTTATCTTGTTTGGTTATAAATTTTTCCTTTATCCACAGATCTAATAGGTAAACTATTGCATCCCATATTCCCTTAAATTTCTTATGGATCACTTTTTATGTCTAAATCATGTATCCATTTTGACCTTATCTTGGTACACATTGTGAGACGTTGTTCTATACCTACTTCTGCCAAACTGCTTTTTAGTTTCCCCAGCAGTTTTTCAACTGCTTTCCAATTTTCCAAGTAATTTTTGTCAGATAGTGAGTTCTTGTCCCTAGAGTTTGGATCTTTGGGTTTATCAAACATTAGATTACTATGGTAATTTATTATTGACTATTATGTACTTAATCAGTTTCATTGATGCACTGTCCTATTTTTTTTTAACCAGTACCAAAGTGTTTTATTAGTTTGGTAATACAGTTTGAGATCTGGTAATTTTTTTTCATTGTGAAGTACATCTTGATATTCTTGACCATTTGTTCTTCAAGATAAATTATGGTATTTTTCTAGCTCTGTAAAATAATTTTTTGGTAGTTTGGCATGGTTCAAAATTTTAAATAGATATTGGTTCCATTTCTCAAAGTTACAAATCTTTTCCTAAATACTTTTGAGTTTTGATCCCTTTTTCTAGTATTTCTAGCCCCAGACACCTCCCTTTCTTCCCCCACCAAAAATCCAAAACAAAAACTGTCACAGATTCTCAGCTTTAGTTTGGGAGGAGCCTAGACTAGGCACTCAAGGGCTGTTTACATTTAAAAATTTAATGCTAATGATTCCCACATTTGGGAAACATCTGCAACATTTGCAGCACTCTTTTAGCTAAGGTCTTCCCACAAATTGCCTTCCCTCTCCTTCCTTCCTACCACCAAACGCCTGGGATTGCTTGTCTTTGGGTGGCTTCCAGCTCTCATCCAGGAGGGGATCTCTACAAGGCCAGGCTGTCTATTGCATCCTGTGACCAGGGAGAGGAGGGGGTGGGCCTCCGTGAACAAGACCTCAGAGCCGTCCACATTCAAATTTCGGGAAGGGGCAGTGAGGGGCAGGATGGATAGCTGAGAAAGACCTTCACTTCTACCCCGACCGCTTCCCCCAGACCCAGAGCTTCTGAAACATTTGTGCCACTACGGCCTAGTTCTTGATCACGAACAGCCCGAGCGATTCGGGGGTTGTAGATCCTTTTTTCCTTTGGGTCGGCCTAAAAATAAACGCAAAACCCCTGGCACATAACCACCTCCCACCTGCCTACTCCACCCCACAGCCTCGCGGAAGTATCGTCTCCAAAACCAAGAAAACTGTAGAACTAGGTGGGTGCGGGAGAAAAATTGATAGACTACGCATTTCCCCACACGAAATCCGGAAAAGGAAACCTCACGCTCATTGCGCAGCCGCGAAGGGATGAGCCCACCTGCTTCCAAGCAGGAAGGAGCCTGACATCTTTCTGCAGCCCCGCCCATTTCCCCAGCACGCCTGAGGGGACTGACAAATATTCAGCTCTCCCTTCATCCCCTGCTTCTCGCCCACCATTAAATACTCCGCTGGTGGAGTCCGGACACGTTCCCGCCGAGCCTCAAGCGAAAGCATGAGAACCCGAATCTTTAAACTCTCCTTCGGGAAAGACGGATCATTTTTTTTCTGGTCCTGATCCCTGTCTAGCACAGCTATCCCGGCGCAGAAAACCTACCCACGGTGGGAGTGCTCAACCTGCAACCTCCTCAGAACCACCTTCCCTGGAGCTAGAAGGCCCGGAACCTCCCCTCCTGCTGCTGACCCGGAAGGGCCGCCCCTATCTTGGGAGCCCTGGGGCTTCCGTAGGGGTCGTTTGTTAAGGGCGATTTCCAGGAAGGAGAAAGCACCTGCGGCTTCCGCAGTGCCTCCTTAGTACCTACAACTTTGGACCCACATTGACAATGGGTCAATGCAAAATCATTGCCACAGTAAACCATTGTCAACTATTTACTATGAAAAGTTACCCGTGCTGAATTTTAAGCCTTCAGACAACTTTTGTTGATATGCTAATTATTGACCAGGTTATTTCACTTTGGAAGGTGTACATATTTACAGAAGTTAGCAAGTTAATTAGTATTATTTAGGTTTTTTTTGGTTGTTGTTGTTGTTGTTGTTGTTTTTTGGTATTCTTGTTTTTCCACTTTAAAGTCTTTTTCTGGAAATTTCTGAACTCTTTTAGTTAGAAGTGAGTGACTATAATCACTCTAACCCCAAAGTACTTTGTCACGCCTATTAGATACTTAGGTATCATTTTTTTAATTATGGATTTTGAACATGTCATGATCTTTATGTTCAGTAAGGTCAAGAACTGTGTCCTATTTAAACTTTGCATTTCTCCCAGAACAATATTTGATAATTTCTGCTTTCCTCCTGACAGCCTAGTGAGAAAAGCATTGAAAGTATATTCTTTTTATATGATTATCTCACTTTTGTTGATGTGGAGCTTGAGGCCTAGAGAGATTATTAAATAACTTGTCACAATGCTAGAGAAGAGGTAGAATTGGAATGCATGTCCTCTGACTACAAAACCTGTATACTTTAGCTACAATAACCTTGCTTGAATTTAGCTATAAAAGATACAGATTGTAAAATATTGATAAAGGTATAGAAAAGAAATTGTTATAAAACTGGGTGACCCCAAAATCCTACTGCCAGTTTAAGCTATCAAAGCTCCAAGACCATAGGGACACTATCTACAAGTTTTAACTAAAATTTCATTAAAAAGGATTCATTTGAAAAGAGATGAGATAACAGATTTTATTGTAGTTGCTCTTTATTTCTCTACTGCTGCAAGAAAATTGATTTTAAAAGCCTTGTGTTTACCCTTCTAAAATGCAGTTTAACTAAACAGCCAATCTGCAAATATGTTTTATGTTCTTTAAGAACCAGCCTAGCCTAATCAGGAGACTAGATTCTCTTAGTTTCTTTAAATAGCTAAGTGACTTTAAGGAAGAATGATATTAATGTCTTTTATTTACCTCATTGTGTAAACAAATCCTGTGGGGAACTCATTTGAATTAGGTAACAAATTAGAACTCTTCTTATCTTCCTTTTATAGACAGAGAACTGGGAGCATAAAGATAAAACTTCTTATTCAAATCAGTCAAGCATTGTTTATTAAACACCTATCTTTGGGAAATGCATTGGGCTCAGGGAATACAAATACGAAGAATAAATCCTCACTCAAAAGCAATTTACATTCTTGTGGAGGAGACAAGTATATATGTACAAGAATACAAAGATTACAAGGTTTAAAGGGAGGGCAGACTGGTGGAATCTGAAAAGGTTTCATAGGGATACATGTGCTTCTTCTGAAGGAAGATGGATTCTGAGGCAGAGATGAGGAAAGTGCATTGTAGCAACAGGGTCTTATGTAAGTGCAGTGCAAAGACAAAAAGAGATGGAATAACCTATGAGAGAAATAGAGAGAAAGCCTGTTGGGCGGTATCAGTATGAGAGAAGTAAAGTGCTTTGTGAGTAGAGAAAAGAGGACAGATTCAAAGGATGTCGAGTTTAAATGGCAAGATTTGGAAAGGGATTAAATCTGTGAGATGGAGAATGAGGAGTTAAGAGCAGTGCTGAGATTATGAGCCTGTGAGATTTGAAAGGATGGTGCTACCCTTGACAGAAATAGTGAATTTTGGAATAGAGAAAGGTTTGAGGAGAAAGATAAGTTTTGTACATAATGAGTTTGAGATGTGTCTGGGACATCCAGTTAATCATCAAGCTACATGGAGGAGTTTGTATTTTATTCCAGTGGAGATAGGAAGCCAGGAGCTTGATAATGTAATGACAGATTTCAAAGTTGAGATCTTGGATGATGAGAAGGATGTTGGTACAGAATAGGGAGGTTCATAAGACAGATGATTTGGGGAAAAGGTAATGAATTCTGTTTTGGATGAGGTGTGTTTAAGATTTATACATGTCTTATATATCCAGTTTGAAATGACCAGTAGACTATGATGTGGGACTGGAGTTCAAGAAAAGTTAGAGGTATTTATATACATACATTGGAGAATCATCTTGGTAGAGATTATTAAGGCTGCGAGGTGATGAAGTCAATCTAGCACCAGGTCTGGAGTCAGAAAGACCTAAACTCAAATTGAGCCTCAGGCACTCAATAGCTGTGTGAACCTGAGCAAGTCATTTAATCTCAATTTGCCTTAGTTTCCTTATCTCATAAAATGGGGATAATAATAGCAGCTACCTTTCAGGCTTATTGTAAGGACCAAATGTAATAATATTTGTAAAGTACTTATCACAGTGTCCTGTAAATAGTATGTGCTATATAAATTTGTTTTTTTAACAATAACAACAGCAATAATAATGAAATCAAGAGATTCCTAAAAAGGGTTTATGACACACCCACAGTTAGAGGATAGCTGTGCTGCACCATGAAATGGATTATGAATCCAGCAAAGAACACTAAGGAGTGCTCAGACAGGAAGGAGAAGAAATAAGAGCAGTATTAAGACAATCTAAGGAGGAGAAGATAAAGACCCAGAAGTCATTAGTGTCAAATGTTACAGAGAAGTCAAGGAGAAAGATTGAAAAAAAGACCATAACTTTTTTTGATTCAAGTATTTTTCCATGATTATTCATGTTCTTTTCCTCCCTTCCTCCCACCCCTTCCCAGCCCACCCCACCCACCCCCGCCTAGAGTGGACAGGCAATTCTCCTGGTTTATACATGTATTATCACTCATTACCTATTTCCATATTATTCATTTTTGTAATAGAGTAATTTTTAAAAACCAAAACCCCACATCCTATACTCTTTTTTATTTGAAAATTTTTATTTAATTAATTTAGAATATTTTCCCATAGTTACATGATTCATGTTCTTTCCCTCCCGTCCTCCCACCCCCCTTCCATAGTCAACGTTTTTACATGTGTCATTGATCAAGAACTATTTCCATATTATTAATATTTGCATTAGGGTGATCACTTAGAGTCTACATCCCCAATCATGTCCCCATCGACCCATGTGATCAAGCAGTTGTTTTTCTTCTGTTTCTACTTCCACAGTTCTTTCTCATAAATCCCTCAGGAGTGTCCTGGATCATTGCATTGCTATTAGTAGCAAAGTTGATTACATATGATCGTCCCACGATGTTTCATTTTCTATGTACAACATTCTCCTGGTTCTGCTCATTTCATTCTGCATTAGTCCGTGGAGGTCTTTCCAGCTCATATGGAAATAAAGCAGTTTATTGTTCCTTATTGCACAGTGGTATTCTATCACCATGAAATACCATAATTTGTTCAGCCATTCCCTAGTAGAGGAACACTCCTTCATTTTCTAGTTTTTTTTGTTGCCACAAAGAGTGCAGTTATGAATATTTTTGCACAAACATTTTTCATTATTATCTCTTTGGGGTGCAAACCTAGTAGTGGTATTGCTGCATCCCTTTGGACATAATTCCAAATTGCCTTCCAGAATGGTTGAATCAATTCACAACTCCACCAGCAGTGCATTAGTGTCTCAATTTTACTGTATCCTCTCCAACATTTATTATTTTTCTTCACTGTCATATTGGCCAATCTGCTAGGTTTGAGGTGGTACCTCAGAGTTGTTTTGATTGATTTGCTTTTCTCTAATCAGGAGGGATTTAGATCACTTTTTCATGTACTTATTGATAGTTTTGATTTCTTCATTTGAAAACTGCCTATTCATATCCTTTGACCATTTGTCAAATGGCATGATTTCTTGTACAAGAGATAACTTTGAAGGAGCAGTTTCATTTGAATGTGTTGTCAAGGTAAGGAGGAAGTTTAAAATCTGAGAGGCTGAAAGACTTGTAGTACCCTACCACCTTCCCCAGAATTAAAAAAGTTTGTAAGGGGTGGGGTACATTTGGTGGGGTATGTGGGAAGTAATGTAATTGCTCCTCATACATGCCTGTTCATCCTATACTGCTCAGTCTTCCACAGGACATAAGAGCTCATTGGTATATAATGGAAGGAAGGGGTATGTGAGTGAACCCAGAGGTTCAGTCTGGGCATTTGCCTGTGTTACTGCTGGGTCATTTTAGGTTGTAACTTCTTTGAAGAGCTGGAAATGTGAAAACCACTTAAGGCCAGATTTGTGAGGGGGTAGAGCAGATTTTCTTCACCTGGAAATAGGGTTGGGCTCTCATAGACTTAGTAGAGTTTCCTCTTATACCTCTTCTGATTGAGCCCTGGAAGAGTTTTATTCCTTTTTTCTTTCCCACATAACTTTTTTTTTTAGTCTTTGATGGCCTGAATCATTTCTTATGGAAAGATAGTACCTTGAGGATGAAAAAGGGAAAAGACAGAGAATAATTTGCAGAAGTCAGATGTATAATATTGCTCAGTGAATTATTCACAAAAAGAGAAAAAGAACAATTTATTGATGAGACTTTTAGAAACCCAGACTTGACCTCATGGCCCTCACACATAGAAAAACTGGAATTAAACTCCGTTGAGAATTTTAGGTTTTTAGGACAGGCTAGGCAGTCTCTCATTGAAGCAATGAGGATCCATGGAAAAAGGCCTGGTACTTGGTCAAAGTTTAATATCAGGCAGAAATCAGGGGAAGATCCATCTATTTTCCTTGATATGATTGTGGAAGGTGAAGAACACCTTCTGGGCATGAACTCTTCATCAGAACAAAATCTAGTCCACACAAGGTGTCATTTTGCAAGGGTAGCTATGCTCCTGTGAGGAATTATTTTAGGCTGCAGTACCCAACCTGGGAAACCATGAGGTTGGAAGAGCTCCGGAGAACTTAATTGTACTTCCAGATGTCAGGAGCTGGTTATAAACAAAGGGAGCTAAAAGGGGAAGCTGCATTATGAAGTTTTACCCCAAAAAGTACAGAAGCAGTAACCTCAAGGCAGAGTGAAATAGGAAATGGAGAAATTGATAACAACATAGAATTACAGAATGATAGTACTGATTATAATACAGAAAGTATAGAAGAGAAAGATATAGTAACAACAGTGGAAGAAATAGTAGCAATACCAAGAATAGAAAAACAAGGAAAGAATAGTGAGCAAGGGAAAAATGAATACAGAGATATAGAAGAAACAGTGAACAGTAATGTAATAAAAGCTGAAGGAAGCTATGGGAATAATACTGAGTCCTGAGAAAGCAATGCAATGAAACTAAATGAGGAGAATAGCTGGGATACTCAGGAGATAGATATTGATCCAAGTGTAGTAGCCCCAATGTTAGAAACCTTTTCACCATCTAATAGCAATGTACCTCATGTATCTGTAACAGTGGGGGATCAAGTTTATGATCTACTTGTTGACACAGGAGCGAGTAGATCAGTGTTGCAAACTCCTCCTGAGGATTGCAGGGTTATTGTGTCAATGGAAGTGGTTGGTACTACAGGAAAGCGAAAGAGAGTAGCCAAATTACAAACAAAAATGGTCTCTTTGGGTCCCTTGTCTACAGATCATGCATTTCTTCTTGTGCCAGATTGCCCAGCAAATCTAATAGGTAGAGATTTTCTTTGTAATGCAGGCAACAATCCACTATACTCCATCTGTGCAGATTTTGCTACATCTCCCAGAGGAATCTTTGAAAGCATTTTCATTGCATTTCTTAGATGTGGTGGAGGGAGAGGAGAAAACAAAGTCTGTCTATGAAATACTGAAAGATATTCCAGTAGACTTATGGGCTAGGTCTTCTACTGATGTAGGGTTATTAAAGTCAGCAACCCTAGTCAGGGTATGAACAAAGCGGGGGGTGGGGGGAGTCCTTTTACTTGTATCCCCCAGTATAAGTTAAGAGGCCATGGATGGCATACACCTGATCATAGACTCATTGATAGAGCAAGGGATAATAGTTCCAACATTTTCTGAGTACAATACACCAATCTTTCCTATAAAGAAATTGCTTTACATCAAGATGAAAGACCAGTCTATCATTTTATCCAGGATTTAAGAGCTGTAAACAACCATATTATAAAAACACCCCCTTGTTGTTCCAAGTCCAACAACCATAATATCATCAATCCCAAGCCATGCCAGATATTTCACTATGGTGGACTTATGTTCAGCATTTTTTCTCTATCCCTATTCATAAAAACAGCCAAAATATTTTTGCTTTTTCTTGGGAGGGGATTCAGTTCTGTTGGAGAAGACTACCTCAAGGATTCTCTGAATTCCTGAGTATATTTTCCCAAATATTAATAAAAGACCTTAAAACAATATTTAAGGAGAGCAAGCTCTAGTGCATTTCGTGGATGACATTCTCCTAGCCTCCCCGAATCAAAAGTTTGTCTTAGGGATAGATAGTAAGATTCTTTGTGAATTATGTAAGTATGGATATACGATTTCCAAGGCAGAACTACAGTGGTGGTTGCTTAGAGTTGAGTATTTAGGCTTTGTTCTATCAGGGCCATGCAACAGGTGCAATCTGGAAAAATCAAGGTTTTATAATATCTGGTGGAAAACAAATAGCCCATGCACAGATAATTACAGATTTGCTAGAAGCTATACAAAAACCTATTGAAAGCTATCCAACATCTCTAGATAATCTGATAAGGACAGCTTAGTTGATAAGAAAGTAATGGGACACAGGAGACAATCTTAACTGTTAACTCATAGCTGCTTCAGTGTCTTTCTCCATGAGCATAGGATTTTTTATTTATATAATGTATACCAAACCCAATTCACACACACAAAGAAGGTTCACATTTACACGGTCAAGCCAATGTTACATCATGGTTTTACAAAGCACAATAAAGTTATAGTTTTACAAATAATTTTCCCAAGAAGATAATGCTGGACGAGAAAAAAGTCCCAAGGCTGAGTCTTATACCTTATCAGGAGGAAAAGCAACTGCTAGATGAATCTTGTCTAACTTTTGTCCAGTTTTGACCTTTACTGTCTGAGAACAGTTTTGAGCTTAATTTCTGCATTTCTGTCTTAAAGAGAAACTGTTAACATCTTAACTGTTGGTTTGCTCAGAGGCATTTTATAATACTTGAGGCTGTCTTCAAAACTAATTTAATATGTTTTCAACAAGGAAGAGCCATCAAGAGGGGTTCCGATAAAAATATCTATTTGAGATTCTGTTTCTCTTGTTGACCTCCCACAAAAACCTAAGCAAATATCTGTGATTCACTGTAGAGCACATGGGTATGGGAAAGATCCTGCATTTAAGTGAAATCATAGAGCCAATGTGACAGCTAAATTCGCTGCAAAAAGCCAGCCTATGACATGAATCTGCCAGTCATTGAGTCAAGTGATCTTAGCAAAGCTTACAAAGTCTCAGAGATTCAGACATAGAAAGAAAAATTTGGAGCAAAGGAAGTGAATGGAATATGGCTTTCAGACAGAGGCCTATCTTACCAAAGGAGTTCTATTACCATATTTGTAATTCTATCCATGGTAAAGGACATTTTGGCATACAAGCAGTAAATGATAGTGTTAAGTGACAGTGGATTGTGTCTGGAATAACATCAGTTGCAAATAGAGTCTGTAGCAAATGTGCTGTCTGTATGAAATTTAATCAGGGTGTATTTAAGAAGAAAGCTTTGGTTTATACCCCATTTGAAAGTCTACAGATAGATTACATAAATATGCCCAAAGCTGGAAAATACAAATATTGCTTGGTACAGGTAGATAGACTTACACATTGGCCTGAAGCTTTTCCATGAGCTAAAAATACAGCAGGGTTTGTAGTGAAGGGTACTAGTTAAGGAAATAATTCCTCACTTTGGAGTCCTGTCTATCATGGACTCAGATCGTGGAACGCATGCAGGAAATACTGGGAAAGGTTTATGAAAATCTGGGAATAACAGCTAGTTTTCATTCACCATACCATCCACAGAGCTCTGGACAGGTTGAGAGATTAAACAGAGAGTTAAAACCTATGATAGGAAAACTTTGTTCAGAGACTCATTTGAAGTGGCCATAGATCTTTCCTCTTGTATTCTTTTACATCTGTACCAGACCCAGTGCAGATTTACATATTTCTTCTTATGAAGTGCTGTATGGCCATGCACCTTTACAAGCAAAAATGTGTAAACCACCTTATAGCTCTATGCTAGGAGACATGTAAATAGCTTCCTACATAACAACTTTACAAGATAGATTGAGAGAGCTTCATGATCTGGGTCTTTTGCAGCAATCTGGGCATTAGATTTTTCATTGCATAATATAAAACCAGGAGACTCAGTATACATAAAGAACTTTGCTAAAACATCAGCAACACAGGAAAGTTGGATTGGACCTTTTAGGGTAATCTTAACAACAGCTTCAGCAATTAAAATCTTAGAAAAAGAGCCGTAGATTTTCCCATGTGAAAATCACTCACAGTAACAATAATGAAGGAGAAACAGAAACAACTTTAGGAAAAATAGAAGGAGAATTAGGAAACATCTATATAGAAGAGGAGAGAGAGAGAGAGAGAGAGAGAGAGAGAGAGAGAGAGAGAGAGAGAGAGAGAGAGAGAGAGAGAGAGAGAGATCCTACAGACA
>NC_058130.1:282861899-282918559 GCF_016433145.1 Gracilinanus agilis | reverse complement strand
TGTGTATAAGAGACAGGAGAGAGAGAGAGAGAGAGAGAGAGAGAGAGAGAGAGAGAGAGAGAGAGAGATCCTTCAGTCAGAAAGTTTATAAGGGGACATATCCAGTGGGAGCCAAAGGAAAAGTAGCCCAAAGGAAAAGATTTTTGCAGCAGGAAGCAGAGATAGCTAACCTGAAGCTGGCAGTATAGTAAAGACTATAGAGACCACAGAGAAGAGGATCAGACAAGAAATGGACTCCGGATTGTAAGATAAACGTGCCATTTAACACAAACATATTTCCAAATGTAGATTACATGCAACAGTACTTATATAAGAGAAGAAAACCATCAGACAACATGTAAAGAGGAGATCTGAAGTCTGGAGTATTATGCATACCAACGAGCACATATAGATTACATGTTCCATTAACTATATAAAATCTGTATTTTGAAGAATGTCCATGTAAATAAATGGATGTTTTTAGGAAAGAGTTGATATAATACTAACATAGTTAGGTACTGGATCCATAAGGTCTTATCTAAATAGGTCTCTTTGAGATATTCTATTTGGATAACATCAGGGAACAAACAGATAGGGATCATAGAAGAGGTTAGTGTAGGAACATACAGTAATTGAATTACATATTACACACATGTAAATAGATCTGTAAATTATGTACATATGTGTAACAGAAATAGCATAATTATAATGTACAAGTGTATGTGTATCTATGACTTGTATAATGTGTAAGTGTATATGACATGTAAATTTTGATGTCTATAGTTGCTAAAATGCAGAATGTTTACAAATTTGTACATATGCACATATGTAAAATACACATTGTGTATATATGTGTAGCTGTATGTATATTGATTGTATAAAAAGGATGTGCATAGTTATAGAGAGCCAGCTCTATAAACCAGGAATTTAATGAGTGGCGTAGGGTGGACTTCAGATGATAAAGAATGAAGCAGATTATGAACAACAGCTAGTTAGCCCGTAGTTGCTCTGAGGTACCATGGAGTCACAATTTTATTATACAAGATATTAAAGCTCCCTTTCACCCAAAAGAATAGAGAAAGTTTTACAGCTGTGCAGAAATTGCCATTACAACTTAGATAATACAAAGAGGCTTCAGAGTTTTAAAGATGAGGATAAAACACAAGGCTAAAATTCAAGCTGCCTTATAATCAGTAAGCTAAGTCTGGGAATCATTTTCTAGGGTAGAAAGCCCCTGAGTTTTTGGCCTTGGCTGTCTGAAACAACTTTTGAGATCAAGCAGCTGCATTTCTGACCAAGAGAGGTTTACAAGTTACAAGAGGTTTACAAGTTAACCTCTTGACTGCTGGTTTGCTAGGAATTTAAAGCTTTCCAATAAGAGTATAATATTTTTCCATTAAGAAAAGGTGTGGATCAGAAAAGGAGTCAAAAGAGAAATCTCAGAATTTTATCTTAAATAGCCCACCCTGTCTTGCTCTAACTTTTATAGCAGAAGGGTTAACACACCGCTCTGCTGGACTGTGTTGACCTTTTGATGGGGTCCAGATAAAAATATCTATTTGAGACTCTGTTTCTCTTATTGGTCTCCCACATGTTCATCCTTTTATTTTAAATTGAAGTGATTTATTATACAGCAAAACTTTTATTAATGAAAAGAGTCATAGAGTAGTTATGATCATCAGCTACAGCTGGATCTGATGGAATTCACTGATTATGCTGTTTCTTTATGCCTCTCAACACATAGTTAGAGTAATAAGATAGGATGCTTAGTTCACAGTTCAGTGTAGGAAGTTTGGCTAAATGTATTAGCAATAACATTTAGAATAGAAAGACTTTGTTTTGAATTGTTCAGATAAGATTTTTTTAAATGCATTTTGCATAAGTTCATTTTTTTAGTCAGATTGTGTTTTTTTGTACAAGCTTATGCTTCCTTGTGTTTTATCATAAATTTATCTATTTTTCTTCTAGTATTTTCCTTTTTTAGGTAGAAGTGTTTTTGCATTAATTTAGCATTATAAGATTTTGATAGCAAATTGATTTTGAGGAGTTTTATTGGAATGTTTAACTTTTGAATTTTATTGCATTTCGTGTTTTTGGTAGGTTATATTCACATTTTACAGTTTGTTTTGAGTTTGCAAATGTTATGTTTGAACTTTGTAACAATTTGTCATAAATCCCTTTCCCTTCCCTTTCTTTCCTTTGTTCAAGTCTCTAGAACAGAGAAGTTAAAATATATATAGCTTACTAAGAGTAGCTGTTTATTATTTTGGGGTTAGACTGTAGAATAAATATGTAGCAAGGAAGCAAGGTAAGCATATATTGGTGTGCAGAGGATAAAACTAATTTTGTTAAAATGAATTTTACTCTCTGCAGAGGGGGGAATGAAAAAGGGAAAAGACAGAGAATATTTTTTGCAGAAGTCAGATGCATGGCATTGCAAACCAAGGTTGACTCATGCATGGAGCTAAACAGGAAAAGTTCCAAAGAATAAGGAAAGGATTTAAGGAGACTCAGAGAGTTTGGAAGGGGAACATGTTCCTATCTCTTCTGGAGTTTGAAGGAAACACTTCTTACCTTGGGTTAACGGACTTTCTGTTGGAAGCCATTTGCCCTGATTTTGAGACCCACCCAGATTTCTCCTGTTCTCACCACCCTGGTTCCTGTGTTCCACCAGCTAATAGATTTCATCATTTTTGAGAAGAAGCCAACTTGAGCCAAGAGAGCTGTCTTTCTGAAACTGAAGCCTAGCCATATTTGGCTGGACCTTTCAGGGTGATTTTGTCATTCACCTTCATCTATCTAATTTAACTGAACTATAGACTCTTTCACCAACAATATTTGGGGGGCCAGTAGTCAAGAAGTTAGATAGGAATTTGGGGTTCAAGGCAGTCAGTGTAGACTAAGAAGTGTCAAGATGAGAAGACAGATCCACGAGGATCTCACAGATTGGAGGGAGGAGAAATAGAAATCTAGTGTTTAGGGAAACCCAATCTCTGACCTTACTTTCCCTGTGATGAACTTTGTAATAAACCCATATACTTTTTATAAAAAATCAACAGCAGTTGGATTGAGTTTCAACAGACAATCAGGTGGTGAGGTCTACCAGACCAGCCCACAACCTGTTACAAACAGAGCAATGTACTTTCCTAGACTACCATCAATCTAGGACAAGTAATTTACTTATTTCAAGGCTAATTGTGATTGCTTATAACCCCCAAACTTCTTTTAACTGGGTAATTACTAAATCTCTTGAATCATTCCAAGCTGTTCAAGTTCTTTTCCAAAATACTGACCTTTCCAGTGTTGCTATAGGCCCTTTAGGAACTGTGACAGTTTGGGATTGCCTACCACCCTCATCCCCCATGTTCCCTTCAGATTGCAATCTCTGCTAAATTGCCACTACACCTACCCATCCCCCAAACTCTGAAGTGGGGAACCATCAATCAACAAACTTACTAAGCTTCCATTATGTATTAGTTGGAGTTAGGTGCTGGGGATTCAGATACAAAAAAATTAAACAATATGTTTTCTCAAGGGAGACACATAGGATGATATCAGGAACTGGATGAGATAAGAAGCTCATCTAGTTGAATCATTGACTACCATGGGCCTGGGTATGTTACATTTCACACCTCCCCTGTAGTTCTTTGATACTTTCCAGGGGGTTTAAGGTATTTAGGCTCCAGTCCCCACAGGTAGTGTTCCTTCAATTGTAAGGGTAAATTCCCTGCACTCTAGTTCCATTTAACTACTCTCACTCAGATTAATTTTTACAAAGGAATAGTCACTTCAAAAATATAATAAATCTACAAAAATACTAGTCACATGGGGGAGAGTGGAAGATAACATCCTCTGAAGCATTTCCTATTCAGGAGAGGGCAAGGGAATTAGGTTTACAGTTTAGATAATTTCCTATATAGCTTAGGCCTAAGCTCCAAGTCTAAAGCCCCTCCTTTGGTTTAAAGTCCAGGTATCCTCCTGACATCTCTGCAGGACTGGCTGATTGCAGTATTCTGCCTGGAATCCTAGCTCTCAGTAGCTTCACATCCTTTCCCATGGGGATTTCACCTCTTACACCTCAAATGAGGACAAACAAAACAGAACAAGACAAACACTCCAGGCTTATATTTCAGTGCCATAGGACCTAAAGAGAAAGGAAGAAGAAAAAACCTTTCTCTCTTGTTGATTCAACTGATGGTGTCCAGCTGCCTTCATCCTGGTACTTGGTTTCTATTGCAATAACCAGTGCAAATTGTGATGGTCTTGACAAGTCAACAACTTCCACCTCCCCCAAGATCTCTTTTGTCCCCTAAATGCAATTTTATTTGTCCCCTATATATGCTATAATGTTTAGAGATTGCTTGGGCAATTGACAAAAACATGGCCTGGTATTTGGAGCATTGTGTCTCTGGAGTCTCCCCTATTTTACAATCTTTTTTCTTTTATATAGTTAATTTCCCATGTTACTGCTGCCATATGGGTATTTCTGTATCCTGATTCTATCTATGTAAATGGCTGTGCTTAATGGGCTTCACAGCAGGGCCTGGCTAAAACTAAGTACGCCAAGAGAAAGCCAGCAAGTATTCCACAAATATGACAGTGCCCTATACTCTGCTCCAGTATCTTCACATAATTTTGCAAGGAGCCTTTTAATGGACCATTTTAATAAAGCAGGCTACTCATAACAATTTGAAAAACTATATAACTCTTCAATAACATTTCTCATTACAAGACTGTGATGCTTTCAGTGTGTCCAAATTATATAAGGAACCATCTGTGTAAGTAATGTTTTTAGACCTGTTGTGTCTTGAAATTGACTGAGCTTTTTAGTTCAGGGTCCAGGACATTTTCCTCATATATGATGATTTTTAAAAGTCTGTCATTTATATTAAAATTTTCTCTTGGTATGGCATTGACATAGATCATGGGATTATTGTTTAATGGGAAAAAATGGGTTGCTATCCTCCATTGCCCTCAGAATGTAAGTGAAAAATACATATTCAAGTGAAAACGTACAATGTCACACTTCGGAGCTCCCAGTTATATGAGACACTCCACTTTTCTAGCATTATGTTAATTTCTCCATCATGTTCTCACACTAGCATGTCTGAAGTTCCCAGAGATAAACCACCACCACATAGTCACATTCAAATACTCATAAGGTCCTACAGGTAACCTTGCTGAGAGAGAATTCACATCCAATAGTACTCTATCCATTTTTTTTCCTTTTTACACAGCTAGATACAGTAATGACACTTAGATCTTACACATTGACACTTACATAATAATAAAATAAATGAAATATGACTATAAATACCAATAAAGCAAGTATATTAAAAAGGCACACCACAATGCACATATAAACTGAGATCATATTCTTCCACCAATTATGATGAAGAGTAGCTATGTACTTCTAAGGAAACTGGCATGGAGATGCATATAGTAGACAACCCATGTTGAAAATAAATCACAATGCTAGAGTGTAGGCTTCAATGCTATTGGTCCATTCAGGAACACCTACATCATATGAAATTGCTTTGCTAATTACTGCTTAATTGCTGATCTTCACCACTCAAATTCTAGGGAAATCCACTTCTCTACTTGCACATAACCTTCATCTCTTCTTTCAATTAACATCATCCTTAAAAGGGAGTTGGTAGAATGTTATTACTTTATGTGAATAACAGTTTTCTTTAAGCTAAAAAATTTCGAACCTAATCAAACAGTTGATCTCTAGGCTCTACAGTATATCCTGTATAGTTAGTTATTTACCTGGATGCTGTAGTCAATCCAGTGTTATCAAATGTTAGTGTAACAAGCTGACACACTTGTGGTTCACTATTTGAGCCATGTTAGGATACCAGTTTCAAAACCCCTTCTGCTTTTTCTTCTCAAGCCAGAGGAGGCAGCAGAGAGCAATAAATCCTTATGAAAATCTTTGCGTTTCTCCAACTCCAGGGGGCACTAAAGAGTAATATCTTTCGCAGGAACTGTTGGCCAATAAGATCTTTTCTCCCAGCTCAGAAAGGAACCATCTACCAGCCCAAACTGATCAGCTTTTTAGCTCCTATTGTTGTGTCCTTTTATCTCAGTTTCCTCCTCTAAAGCTTTCTTGTATGATTCCTCTTGTTCTTTCCCTGATTGTATTTAATTTAATGACTTACAGAGACTCACTTTTCTCTTGAAAAATCAGAACTTCCCAGTTTTTTCCTGTTAAATGGATAGTCGTAAAATCAAAGCTCAGTCTCCAAATGTTTATTATTTCTTATTTTGTTGTTTTGCTTTCTTCCATAAAATATTAATATGCCAATTAATTATCATTACTATTATGCTTTGCAGCAATTTGATTGTCTTTGATGTCCTTGAAACTATTTTCTTCATCTTCTTGTTTTTAAGTCAGTGATATTTCTCAGCCTTTTTATAACATTACACTGTTTCCGCAAAAACACTCCACATTGTTGACAAGTTCTGAGTTCTCATTTCTTAAACTACATTTTATCTCCAAAGCTATCCAAATCCCACTACAAAGCTGTTTTTTCTTACGTAAATAAATATATATTTTAGCAGTGCATATGAAAATAAAGTATGAAACTACTCCCACAAAGTAAAATATAACAGTAGCATTATAAACTGATTCACATCTTTTGGCAATTAATCCAAATCTTTTTCTTTGTACAAAAATACCTTTTCCATCTTTTTCATCATTAACTGTCCCTTGTGAAAAGGATCTTAAAGAAACAATGTACCTCATAAGAGAAGTATCTTGAAAGTACCTCAGAGGATATAGTTTAATTAACCCTTTCATTACAAATGAGGAAGTTGAGGCATCGAGCAGTCAAGTAACTTGTCCAAAGTCATATAGCTTATAAATTTTTGAGATGGTAATTGAACCCAGATTTTCTTCACCCTAATATCAGTGTGCTGTCAATTGTCATACTGAACCTTATAGGTTTACAACAAAGCACAAATTTCCTAGCATCTTTAATTACATCAGCTGTTGTTTTAACTGCTAACTGTGTAAAATTTAAAGATTTTAACTTCTCCTTTGATTATAAAGCTGTCAGACACAGGCAATTTTCCTTCCCATCACATGGAACCATAAGTAGCAAATTTACTATGTCAATAGTTACAACAAATAACCAACATTTCTCTCAAGGAATGAGGTTTCTTACAATCTACCAATTCTATTAGAAGTCTTATATAATGTGAGGAAACCTTTTGATGTCATTGATAAGGTTTTTGAAAAGGTTTATTTCACTTTTCTTTGGGAAAATTTTCTTGCCATCCTAATCTATATCTACACCCTGCATTTCTATATTTCCCAACTTAAACTATCTATGTTTTCTTTGTGCCAGTTTTAGCAATTTCAATATTTTCTCTTCAAATTGGTTAAACACATTTGTCTATCACAAAGAGTTATTATTTCTCTTTAAGTAGATTTAAATATAATAATTTAATTGTTGAAAATTCCAAATAATTATAGATTTCCATTCTTGAGTTATTTCCCATTTTTAAAAGTTTAGATTTTGTTTGTTTGAGACAGGCTTTTAAATTGTACTTATCAAAATGAATGGTGATAAGAAATATAGCAGATATTGTGATCTTTAAACTTCTGCACAAAGATAGTTAAATTTTGAATTTATACCCCTCACATTCAAGGGCAGCAAGCAGTTCATTTGTATCATGAACATATGCTGACAGGTTTTGATGGTGACAGGTTCCCCTTCCCTTTGCTTAAATTTGGCCTCGTTTGCAAATACCATACTAAATAATCACTGCACTGTATTTACTGTCAGAAAAAAATTATTTGAACTTTTGTTTTCATTGAAAATAATGCACTTATTTATATGGGAGCTGTAATTGCTTCATGCTCCCCATTGTCCTAACCTCTACATCCCACAAACACTTCACAGTTTGGAGAACTGACAGCAGCTACCTTCCAAGTCCTATTTCCTTTCTGTGTGCTAGCTTTACATTCCTAAAGGTGGCCAAGGTTGATTTTATATGTGAACAATTAAAGGAACTTGGTGAATTCATAATTACAAGCAAAGTGATAGCAAAATGTGGATAATTGACACATATGTATACCTGATTAGTAATAAATCTGTGATATGTTTTGAAATTTTTTATACTTGGATTTTTTCTTTAAGCAGGAAACAGGTATATAAGGTACAACCATGAGAACCTACAATCTTAGTATTATTAATATCAACATTATTTTGTTAATTTATACTTCTAAATGAGGGATTTTGTTAAAATATTTTTGGTGAACTTTTTCTTAGTTTATATTATGAATCATTTGTTAAAACTAGAACTTAATAATAATAAATTCCATTTACACAATTCCTTTCATAATACACTTATATTAAATATAGACTTGTTGTGAGGAAGTGTAAAAGAACTTAACCTCCCTGGACCTTAAATTCCTCATGGTAAAATATAGGCATTGTATTAGATGAGTTTCTTTCCAGCTCAAAATCTATAATCTTGTGTTTTACTTATAATGATGAAGTCAGAACCTCTCCTTTATTTAATAAGTATTTCTTATATAAGCATACTTAGCCATTTAATGACTTTTCTTTTTCTTTTTTTTAAACCCTTAATTTCTGTGTATTGGCTCATAGGTGGAAGAGTGGCAAGGTTGGAGTGGGGGTCAAGTGACTTGCCCAGGGTCACAAAGCTGGGAAGTGTCTGAGGTCAGATTTGAATCTAGGACCTTCTGTCTCTAGGCCTGACTCTCAATCCACTGAGCTACCCAGCTGCCCCCTATTTAATGACTTTTCTTAGGCTTTTCAAAACTATCAGCCTTACTATTCTTATACTTTGGGGCCATTATTAATAACTAAGTTAATATTAATGAAATAAAGAGAAGCACTGCTTTGAGGACATGACTTATTACAAGTGAAAATTTGGGACAGACTGATGTAATTGCTAATGTTTGGCAAAATGCAATGTAATGCCTTACATGAACAGATCTTAGAGCAAGCATGTTTGGGTAAACTGCTATGAGATTTTATGCTGCTTGGGAAAATGGTAAATATTTAGTGCATAATTTTAAAATTTTTAATGTGTTTTTCTGCCTTCATTTTTAAAAATTGTCAGTCATATATACCTGAATTCTTGTGTTTGAATTTGCATAAACCAAGATTCTACTATCTCTTTCTGCCCTTTTAGACCATTATTTCTCTAGCAGATTATGTAGTCTGCTTCCTCTTTGGTTCTTTGGAAACAGGATTGATCATTGTTTTTATAAGAGTTCTTGAGTCTTTTTTATGCTCATTTGTCAAGGCCAATTAAATATATGTATTTGTTTGCATTATGTTAGTTCATCTACAATACCCTTGATTGAAAGTTTTCCTTTTAGAAATGTACTTATGTGAAGGTAATATCAAAAGTGTTATTTTTATCTAGTGGAAATAATTTTTTTCTAGTAGTATTAATTCAAAGTTTTTCCTGTAGTAAAATATTGTATTTTTTATTGTTATTTCAGATTCTACTGATTCCAAACTAAAAAGAATTATATCCTTATATCTGGAAGATAATGTCAAATTATTTGGAAACATTTGATCATTAGGTGAGTAAAGAAACATACCTACAAAATGATACTGTTGTTTTTTTTTTTTTTAGAAATCAACTCTTAACTTTCTCAATCATTATTTGACCAAAGAATCTGCAAATATTTGAGGTGCTCCTTCATTGTTTATATTGTTCGGTTGCTTTCACAGTCACATCTGACTCTTTGTGATTTCATTTGGGTTTTCTTGGTGAAGAAATGGAATGGTTTGTCATTTCCCTCTCCAATTCATTTTAGAAATGAGGAAATGGAGGCAGACAGGGTTAAAAGACTTGCCCAGGATCAACATAGCTAGCAAGTATCTATAAAGCACTTTTCTAGATATCCTTGTATTTACTATATATTTGAAGAAACATTAACTCTTTAGGTTTCTGATGTGAAAAGTAACAAGTAGACCCACCTCTGAGTCACAGAAGTATTTATTGGAGACTTAGTATATGTGACACACATACCTCATTTGTTATTGGAAGACTATCAGTACAACAAGATTAATTTATATTAAAACAATGAGAATATTGCATCTGAGGCATTGAAAAGATACTGAATGCTCTTGAGGCCAGAGAAGTGGTTCCTTGGAGAGCCCTTGACTATCTATTTGTTTCATATAGTCATTTTTACATTGGTTTTTAACTATAGGTACTGCACAGGTCAGTGACTATTAGCTAAAAGGCATTGCCAGGTTATTGTTCACTTCTTAATGTTCTCCTGAAAGCAACACCCAAATGGTCCCTTTAAATAGTAAGTGCCAAATTAAATATTTAAGTTGACTCTGTTTAAGCCCTATTAGTGGAACATTCTTGGTGGGCCAACATCCTGTTAATGTGTGAGAAGTCTGGTTGA
Organism: Gracilinanus agilis; assembly: GCF_016433145.1. Lineage (NCBI taxonomy): Eukaryota > Metazoa > Chordata > Mammalia > Didelphimorphia > Didelphidae > Gracilinanus > Gracilinanus agilis. Next base: position 282,908,166 of record NC_058130.1, on the reverse strand, counting down.
GAGTTCTACTTTGACCAAACTATACAGAAAAGAGAACATATAAGCAATATCAGCCTCACAAAGGGATATAAAAATGCATTTCCTTCCATTTTTTGTAGAGATGGGGCACTATGTATGTGGAATATTGAATATACTATCACATTTGTATCATATTAGTTAATTTTGCCAAATTGCATTGGTTTCTCTTTTTAACTTGTTGCATGAAATCATTCTCTAGAGAGTGGAAAGAGGAGGAATTACATTTATACACAAAGAAACATACATAGAGGCAGAGCCAAAATGGCACCTTAGTAACAGGAAAAACTTGGAGCGCTCGGAAATTTCTGTCAAACCTATCATTACACAATGTCTCAAAAGGACAGAGGTCAAAACAGGACAAGTAAAGGGGCTCTTCCACTGGACAAAGTGTGAAAGGTATGCAGTAAGATTGGCCATGCTATAAGGGGGCAAAACTGCAGAAGGAACTACAGCTCCCAGGGCTAGGGAAGTCTCTAGATTCTTGGGGGCTGGTTGAAAGCACCACAAACTCACTCCTGAGGACTGTGCCACACCTGGGCAGTGAGACTCAGGGAATAGCAGGGAGCTTGCTCAGCAAGCACTCAGCAGCAGCAGCAGTAGTAGTGACCCCAACAGCTGAAGAAGACAGCCTCAGGGCAGGACCCACCCTTGAAAATACCAACCATAGGAGGTGGGGCTCAGAGCTTCAGCATCTTCTACCAGTAGCAGCAGCCAAGAAAGCAGCAGCAGCAGAATCAACAGCAGTAGCAGTAGAGGAAGATCACACAAAGAACATCACAGATCTACCTGTCCTCACTCAGGCTTCTAACAGGGAAGGGAAGACACTTCCAAGGTAAAGCCCTGTGAGACAGAAGCTAAGAAAGCAATGACCACTAACATGCAGGAATCTCAGTCCTCTAGTGGCAAAAAGAATAAACAATAGCAAAAAAAAAATCTTGACCCTGGAGAATTTCTTGGAGAAAAAGAGCAAACTACAGAAGCAACAGCAGAGAGTGAGAAACAACCAAACACATCCAAACTTTCCCCCAAAAATGGAAATTGGTCACAAACTCTGTGGAAGAACTCAAAAAGGAGTTCAAGAACCAAGTAAAAAAGATAGAAAAAAATGGGAAGAAAAGTGGGAAAAAGAAATGAAAGTAATATGTGAAAGACCTGCTTTCGTGGGACAGGAATCTTGGGGGCACAGTGGCATCAGTGAGGTTGAATGAACACAGCCAGAGATTCAGATGGTATTCACAGAGGCTATCCTAGTGCCATCTGCTGACTTCTTTATTTATACTTTTTCTTTCTTAAGGTTATGTATAAATGGAGATTTTGAACTTTGGTCTGCATCCCCTATAAGTCCTTAGTTTTCCCAAAATTCCCTTTAATCTCTTCTGCACCTCCACAGTCACGTTATTGTTTTATAGTTGGCTGTAACTCCTCCCTCTTCCTCTTTTGTTCCTGGGAGCGGGCTGGTTAATAACCTTTTAGTTAGGTCTCTGTTAGTTTATTATTAATAAAATATTCATAAATATAATATTTGGTATTTTACATATTAATTTTTCATCTCCACTGTTACATAGGATTGGCATGGATATTCCATAATCAACGTAAGTTTTTTCTTGGAGATAGTTAACAAGCCTTGTTACCAACAACCTTGTTACTAACAACTTTGTTACTAACAACTTTTCATGGTGTGTTTACTTGTCTCCTTGGCTATTGGGTGGAGAAAGCAGTCCAGACAGTGGAATGGAACATACCAATATTTGTTATATTGGTATAGGAGGATATTAGAGAAATGATAGTATAGATGGAGGAGGGATTGTATGCCTAGGCCTAAATTAGTTGTAGTTGGTGAGGGAAGAAGCACTCTCCTCTCATAGGCAGTTGTTGTTGGTATTATCTCTTAGCATATATCTTCCAAAATTATGACTAAGATCCAAAACATCTCCCTCCCTCCCTTCCCTTCCTTTATATGGAGATAGTAAGCAATTTGATCTGAGCCATACATGTATTATCATGAAAAATATAGTTCTATATTGGTCATTGTTGTAAGAGCACACTTATATAAAACCAAACCCCACAAAATAAAACATAAATACACTGATGTGAACGATCCTCATCCATCTGATTTTAAAAGTTCTTTCTCTGGAGATGGATAACATTTCCTGTCAAATGTCTTTTAGAATTGCCCCAGATCATTGAATTGCTAAGAGTAGCCAAGTTTTTATCATTGACCATTATACAATATTGCTGTTACTGTATACAATGTTCTCCTGGTTCTGCTTCTTTCACTCTGTATCATTTCCTGTAGATCTTTCCAGGTTTTTCTGAAATCATCCTGGTTATCATTTTTTATATCACAGTAGTATTCCATCACCAATCTATAGCACCATTGTTCAGCCATTCCCCAATTGATGAATATCCCCTCAATTTATGGTTCTTTTATGTAAAAATATGTCCTTTCCCCTTTTTAAAAATCAATTTGGGGGACTTCTGGATTAAGATGGCTGCAAAGTAGAAGCAGGGCACTTAACTCTCCTAACCAACCCATACATGATACCTCAAAAGGACACAAAAACCAAATCCAGATGAATAAAGGGACCCCAAAATAGGGTGCAGCATTGAAGGTATGTAGGATTTGGGCATTTCCATGCTATAAGGGGGTGAAATAACTCCCACTAAAACACAAGCTGATCAACCCTCCCCCACCCCACCTACAATGCCAGAGCCAGCACACAAGAGTTAGAGCAAGTGTGGGGCATTCACTAAGTTCTTGGCAGCTAACTGGGACCACCAGGGGCTTGCTCCCGAGAGCAGCAAGACATAAGACCCCAAGAGGCTAAAGAAAGCGGACTTTGAGCATGAACCTTGGACACAGACCTAGAGAGGTGTGGTGACAGATGGTGGAAGCAGTGTTCTGAGACTTGTAAAGGAGCCTCGGGCAGAGGAGCAAGTGTGAGGCAATCTCTGGGGTCTTGACAGCTGACTGGGACCACCGGGAGGCTTGACCCTGAGAACAGCTAGACTTGAGACCCCAAAGAGCGCAGACCTTGAGCATGAGAATAAAGCTGAGAGGGGTAGCACTGGGCTGTGACTCGTAAAGTATCATAAAGTAGCCTCAGGCAAAAATTACTCCACGGCTCTATACATAGAGAGCCTGCACACCTCACCCAGACTTCTGACTGAAAAGGAAAAAGCAGCATAATAATGGCAAGCAATGCTTAAGAACTAACCAAGAGAAAAGCATTAACATGCTATAACTTTTACAGAAAAAATCCAGGCAACAGAGCAGATAGCAGAGGAGGACAAACAAGTAATCACATCCAAACCTTCCCCCCAAAATGAAAATTGGTCACAAGCTCTTGAAGAGTTCAAATCTGAGGTCATGAGAAAGATGGAAGAGTTTTGGCAAGAAAAGTGGGAAATAGCTCAAAAGAAAATTAACAGGTTAAAAGACAGAAACTCCCAATTGGAGAAAGATGCCCAAAATTCAAATGAAATGATAAGCAAATTGGAGACCCAAATTAAGTAGCAGGAAACCATAAAAAATAGGATAGACCAAATTGAAAAGGAAAATCAAAATATTATAGCAGAAAACCAGTCTCTAAAGACTAGAAGCCAATGATCTTGCAAGACAGCAAGAACTAATAAAGCAGAGTCAAAAGAATGACAAAATAGAAGGAAACATGAAATATCTCCCTGAGAGAATGACAGATCAAGAAAACAGGTCTAGAAGATACAATTTGAGAATCATTGGTCTTCCTGAAAAATCAGAAAGTAATAGAAATTTGGACACCATACTACAAGAAATTATCCAAGAAAACTGCCCTGATGTTCTTCAACAAGAGGGCAAAATTGACATTGAAAGGATCCATAGATCACTATCTACACTAAACCCTCAAAAGTCAACACTCATGAATATAATTGCCAAATTCAAGAGTTTCCAAGTTATGGAAAAAATATTATAAGAAGCCAGAAAGAGACAATTCTAGATATCAAGGAACACCAATCAAGATTACACAGGATCTGGCAGCCTCCACCCTAAAAGACTGCAAGGCTTATAATATGATATTCAGAAAGGCAAGAGAATTGGGTCTACAAAACTGACTATATACTTCCATGGGGAAAGTATGGGAATCCAACAAGATAGAAGATTTCCAAGTATTTGTAAAGAAGAAACCAGAAATAAATGGAAAGTTTGATATCCAACCACGAAAAATCAAGACAAACAGGAAATGGTAAATAAGAAAAAGGGGAAAGAAAGAAAACTCTTATTTTTAAATTTGCTTCTTTAAGGACTTCAATAAGATCAAATTATTTGTATTCCTATATGGAGAAATGTTATGTGTTATTCTCAAAAATTGTATTCACTATTATAGTAATTAGAAGAATTATTTGTAGGGAAAGGTTGAAGTACCAAATTTTTTAAGACAGTGATGGGCAAACTACGGCCTGTGGGCCAGATGTGACTCCCTGAAATGTTCTATCTGGCCACACGACATTCCTAATCTGACAAATACAATGAGTAGGATACAATACAAAAATTCCTTAGAAACAGACTTACAGCTGAGCACTTCCTTTCCTTTGGCCTCCTCTTTAAAAAGTTTGCCCATCAATGGTCTAAGATGATATGGAAAAAGGGGGGGGGAATAGAAGATGGCACCAAAAGAAACTTGAAGGAATAAGAAAAATAGGATAATCTATACCACACAAAGAGGGGGGATGGGATGAATACTATTATAAGAAGGAGAGGAAGAAAGCATTAATAGGAAATACTTAAACCTTACTCTCAGCAGAATTAACCCTGAGAGGGAAGAGTAGCTAGATCCATTGGGATATAAAATTCTATCTCACCCTACTAGGAAAGTCAGAAGGGATATAAACCAAGGCGGGCAGTGGGATGGGGAGTTCAAAAAGGGAGGGAAAGAAAGTGGGGAGGGAATTCATTAGGCCTTAAAAATAATAAGAGGGGAACAAAAACAGAGTGGAAAGGGAAGTAAACTAAGGGAGGGGATAAGGGTGATTGATTTAAAACAAACCATTGGTTTAAAAGGAAATAGTATAAGAAGAAGGGACAGAACTAGGAGAGGATATCAAAATGTTGGGGAATACACAGCTGATAATTATAACTCTGAATGTGAATGGGATGAACTCACCCATAAAACAGAAGCAAATAGAATGTATTAGAAAACAAAATCCTACCATGTTGTCTACAAGAAACGCACATGAGGCAGGTGGGCATACATAGGGTTAAGGTTAAAGGCTGGTGCAAAATCTCTTGGGCTTCAACTGAGAAAAAGAAGGCAGGAATTGCAATTATGATATTTGACAAAGCCAAAGCAAAAATAGATCTGATTAAAAGAGAGAGGGAAGGTAATTACATCCTGAGAAAAGGCAGTTTAGACAATGATGAAATAAAAGTACTAAACATGTACTCACTAAATGGTATAGTATCCAAATTTCTAAAGGAGAAACTGGCAGAGCTCAAGGAGGAAATAGATAGTAAAACTATACTAGTGGGAGACCTAAATCTTCCTCTATCAAATCTAGATAAATCAAACCAAAAAATATATAAGAAAGAGATAAGAGAGGTGAATGAAATCCTAGAAAAATTAGATTTATTAGATATGTGAAGAAAAATAAATAGGGACAAAAAGGAAATACACCTTCTTTTCAGCTGCTGTTATAAAAAGTAAGTAAAGTAATCTGAGTGGGTCAAAGAAAGCAATTTGGGTGTGAGGAAGGATAAAGGGGAAATAGGTGATTATAAGGTGATTGGAGGAGGAAAGAAGGTATGGGAAGGTATGTAGGAGATAAAGGAAATGGGGTATGTAGGAGAGGGCAGCTCAAACAGGTTTATTCCCAGAGGCTTGAGACAGAGGATACAGGGAGGAAATTAAGGCCAGTCAGAAATGTTTAGGTTTGGCTGGAGGGTTTTTCTTGTTAGTTTCTAAAGTCTCTTGAGGGAGGAGTCAAGAGGGCCCCTCCCTGCCAGTCAAACTGATGGCTTGAGGAAGCCTGGGGTAGGTACTTCCTGCCAAGATAGATGCCCCCAATTCTTTCAAAAAAATAAAAGAAAACAAGTCCTTCCCTCTTTAGCCCTTGCCTCAGTCTTTGATACAATGATTCACCAAAGGCTTTGAGTAGGTAACAAGTGGATTTATTTATCTCAGGTTAGTCAGAGAGAAGAGGTTCAGGATTTCTAACTGCTGCTAGGGAAAGGGGTGATGGTGGGGGATAGGTTGTGGAGAGGTTTAGACTGAGAGAGCCTGCTCTCCCAGTTGGGAAATTTTGACTGCCTTTTAAGTAAAGTCCTTATTAAATCTAGGGGTAACTTATTTGAGGATACTCTACTTATCTAAAGAAACTAAAACCCACAATGTTCAATCACCAAGTCCTCCCTTCCACCCAGGACCCACAGGAAATTCCGGAGAAGGGGAGGGATATGGATGGAGAGATCAGGGAGAGGTCCAGAGAAATGAGATAGGTTTAAATCTCCCTAAGACAAGTAAGCACAGGCCAAGGCTGAAGCAAAGCCAAGCCGAAAGGCTGCAACTAACAGGCTAAGCCAAAGCAAAAGCCTCCAGCCACAGGGAAAGCCAGAAGGCAAAAGTCCCATCAGTTGGAACTTCAACTCTATTTATAGTTTCAAGTTCCTAACTGACTTTCTGAAGATTCTAAGACTTCTAACTGACTTTTTGTGACCGTTAGAAATTACAGAAGTAAAAAGTTTCTGTCAGCCACTTTGCATTACACTGCACATGGTACATTCACAAAGATTAAACATATACTAGGGCATAGAAACATGGCAAACAAATGCAAAAGGACAGTAATAATAAATGTAACCTTTTCAGATCATAATGCAATAAAAATAATAATTAGTAAGGGCACATGGAAAGGCAAATCAGAAATTAATTGGAAATTAAGTAATATGATTCTCCAAAATCAGTTAGTTAAAGAACAAATCATAGAAACCATTAATAATTTCATTGAAGAGAATGACAATGATGACACATCTTATCAAAATCTGTGGGATGCAACTGAAACAGTACTCAGGAGAAATGTGTATCTTTTAGTGCATATATTAACAAATTAGGGAGGGCAAAGATCAATGAACTGGGCATGCAAATCAAAAAACTAGAAAGCGAACAAATTAAAAATCCCCAGTTAAAAACTAGATTAGAGATTATAAAAATTAAAGTAGAAATCAATAAAATTTAAAGTAAAAAGAACTATTGAACTAATAATAATAAATAAGACTAGAAGCTGATACTTAGAAAAAAAACAATAAAATTGACAAAGTACTGGTCAATATAATTTAAAAAAGGAAAGAAGAAAATCAAATTATCAGTATCAAAGATGAAAAGGGATACCTCACCTCTAATGAAGAGGAAATCAAGGCATCATTAAAAAACTATTTTGCCCAAGTATATGGCAATAAATAGAGCAATCTATGTGATATGAATAAATATTTACAAAAATATAAATTATCTACATTAACAGTAGAAAAAATAGAATACTTAAATAATTCCATATTGGAAAAAGAAATTGAACAAGCCATCAAAGAACTCCCTAAGAAAAAATTGCCAGGGCCTGATGCATTCACAAGTGAATTTTATCAAACCTTCAAAGAACAACTAATCCCAAATCCTATACAAACTTATTTGATATAATAAGCAAAGATGGAGTTCTACCAAATTTCTTTTATGACACAAATATGGTACTGATCCCAAAGCCAGGTAGAACAAAACCAGAGAAAGAAAACTACAGGCCAATCTCCTTAATGAACATAGATGCAAAAATCTTAAACAGAATACTAGCAAAAAGACTCCAGCAAGTGATAATGAGGGTTACTCATTATGATCAGGTGTGATTTATACCAGGAATGCAAGGATGGTTCAATATTAGGAAAACCATCCAAATAATTGCCCATATCAACAAGCAAACCAAAAAAAATCACAGGATTATCTCAATAGATGCTGAAAAAGCCTTTGACAAAATACAAAACCCATTCCTACTAAAACACTAGGAAGTATAGGAATAGAAGGGCCTTTCCTAAAAATAATAAACAGTATATATCTTGTTAAGATTAAAAATAATAAAGACTGATATAAATATATAAATTAGTATTTTAATTAAAGCCATGCTGATAGAGATAAATCATTAGACCACACGCCAGTAAGAATTCAAAACTGCCGCCTCCTCCATTATTATTACCTCTCCTCTCTTCCCTGCCTGCTAGCCAAAGAGTAGCTAAAGAGGGCTTATTTTCGATTCTCCTCCCATTTAAACTGTCCTCTGCGTGGTGACGCAGGCGTCCCCACGCCCAAAGAACCGGAAACGGAAACCCGTTGGACCACGGGAAATGTAGTTTGATAGTTCCCATGTGTCCATAGAAAATATATATACTTTTAGATGGCATTTCTCAAATTCCAATTACCATTTCCCCCTGAGGACTGGCAAAAAAAAAGTTGGTCTTTTTTCTTCGCTGGACCTGTAAACATAGACAACTTCTAAAATTTTAGGAATTTGGGGGATAAAAGAAATGGATAAACAAATGGATAAAACTAGCCGCATTGACAAAAAACCAATTTGGGGGCAGTCCCCTATTGGTATAACAGTGTACAATTAAAACAATCTATACGACTCAATTTCCACTCCCCATAGTTCAATTAACTGCACCCCAAAGTTTAAATTTTGGTCTTCATGGTACAGTGAAGGCTTTTCAGGCATCTTCATGGTGTCTTCACCAAACAGGTTCGTAGTCTGGATTCTGGGGAAACAGCAATATCCTTATCCTGAAATTATTCTCAAAAGAATTTAAACTTTATATTATAGATTATAAAACACATTTTCTTCTAAGATTTATACATTTCCTGATTAAATTACTCCTAAAAGAGTTAAACAGACATATATTTTTACATTATTGAAGTTTAAAAAATTTAACATATATCCCATCCCCCTGAGGGAAATTCTAAACACACCTTTTTTCTTTGAAAGGGTACCTCAGGTCAGCTAAGGATGAGTGGCTGAGTCACGGGGGGTTGTATGAAATTAATTGGCAAAATACAAAGAATAAAATTCAAGAAAAAAAAGAAAAAATTAACTTGTGAATGAAATGTAAAATGTGCAAAAAATGTAGGGAAAATAAACTTAGACCTTTGAACCAAGGTGTAATTAAAGTGAATTCAGCAGTTTGCAATTAACCATTCAGGGCTAGGACTTAAGGAAATGTCTCTCTCTGATCTGATTTACCATCAGCTTTTCAGGGAAGTGAGCCAAAGAAATAACCAATCTTAGGTGCTGGCCTTGAATCTAAGTCGAAGGGACCCACATCCTCTAAAGTTTTAGAAAAGACTGGGACTCCAGGACTCAAACCCCAGTTTCCAAGCCTTAAAGTATTGGCATAGAACTCCTGCAATCCATGCAGATTTTAGTCACTCAAGTCTCTGACCATGTGCTTTCTTTAGCACGAATTAATGGCTTTTATATTCCCTTCTGGAATCAGAGAGGCATTTAAATCACAGTCCTATATTCTCAGGTATTTGCATTAAGCTTATCTCGCTGTAGAATCAGAAAAAGGATAAATAATGATTATATATGTACTTCCAGTACAAGATGAGAAAAAAGGAAAAATCAATTGCTCTAATTAAAAAAATGTTTTAAAAATCAAAAATATATATATAGCTTAGAACTAGAAGGGTTATGTTACCCAAAAATGAGATTTTCATTTTGTGAGTGTAAATGGATCTTACAAATAGCAGATTCACAATACACATTCAAATAGAGTACCATTATTTCCAATAGCACATTTTAAAACAATAAACAATGATGTTTAAAAATCATATACTTGTTACAACTTGTAAACCTTGGCTAAGAGTTTCTCAACAAATTCTGTTATTGCTTCCATAGCAAAATCTGATATTTAAAAAATCTTCTGGTCTGAATTATCCTCAGATAAGAATATACAGGAGCTCCTTGGCTTCCTGTTTTAAAAAAAATCCTGGGTAGGAAATGCTTCTACCAATTTAAGGCAATAATGTCTCTTATAATAAAATATATAAAAGCTTTATCCTTTAAGACAACAATTCTTAAGGATTTAAAGTAAAAGTTAAAAAGACCTCTTTTAAAATTACAAGTTAATTCTCAAGGCATGGAAACTTTCAAGGTTCTTTACCAAGACAGAATAAATTTTAAAAGACATGTGCTCTATAAATCCAGTGTTATCAGATCAACAAGCTGGTCAAAACCTCTTACCAGTTCTAATAGATTTTTCTCATTATTTGGGAGTTACAATAAAAATCAAGAGAATTAATCTAGCAGCCACAAACTTCATTAACTTAAAATGATTCAGTGCAACAGGAAATTCAATGAAATAAACAAGATTAATTTACAAAACTAATTAGCAAAATACAATAAGATACAGTCTCTTTAAAATAGAAATAAAACCCATTCAGTTCCAAGGTTTAAAAGATTGAGTTCTGCTGAGTTTAAGGGGTTTTTTAAGTTCAAAGTTCTGAGCAGGTATGGGGGTGAATAGTCCTTCCCCTGAGTTTTAGTTCTTAATCACAAGAAAGTCTGAATAGGCCGTGCGGCCCCATTAAGGGTAAATGCTAGTTGCTAGGTCCACGTGGGCTTGGGGTTAGAGAAAAGCTTAGGTCAGTTCTGTAGAAAATTCCATGTGTAGAGCTTGTGTGGGTGGGGGTTACCTAAATTAGGTCTTTAGAGAAACACGTGGAGGGCTAGAATGCAGGCCATTACCAAGGGGGGTATTGGGGATAATACCAAAATTCTAAGCAGTAGCGGCAAAAGTCTCCAAAGATCTCGGCAAAAACAGAACTGGGCGGTAGTGAAAGCAGCAGCCAGGGGTCATGGCTGTTGGGGATCGGGGTTCTGGGCTCAGAACAGGACTAGCAGCACCAGCGAGTCTGCTCCTGTGAGTCAGGAAAATGTGCGGAGATGGAATGCTGGCAGGCTTGTGGTGCGGCAGGAAGCGACAGGAATGGAGATAGGAGATCAGCGGCGAGATGAAACTGGCTGGGCACCGGCGTTTTTGTTTCTGCAAGGGCCACCGGGCCTGGGGCATTGAGCAAAATAATTCTCAGCCCATCGGCAATTAAAGCCATTGTCTCTCTTCCCTGTAAAGCAGCCTCTAGGCTAGGGAAAATCGGGAGAGGACTGGGCGAGGAAAAAGATCGCTTCTGAGACTCTGGGTCCCAGAGCCGCATGGCTTCTTCTTAGGCTATCTAGAAAATTGAGAGTTCGAATTTCGACCTTCTGGTTTGCCAAATTGTTAAGATTAAAAATGATAAAGACTGATATAATAATATAAATTAGTGTTTTAATTAAAGCCATGGCCATGCTGGTAAAATCATTAGACCACGTGCCGGTAAGAATTCAAAACTGCCTCCTCCATTTTGTTACCTCTCGTCTCTCCCCAAGCCTGCTAGCCAAGAGTAGCTAAAGAGGACTTACTTTCGATTCTCCTCCCATTTAAACTGTCCTCTGCATGGTGACGCAGGCGTCCCCACGCCCAAAGAACCAGAAACAGAAACCCGTTGGACCACGGGAAATGTAGTTTGATAGTTTCCATGTGTCCATAGAAAATATATATACTTTTAGATGGCGTTTTTCAAATTCCAATTAACAATCTAAAACCATCAACAAACATCATCTGCAATGGGGATAAATTAGAAGCATTCCCAGTAAGATCAGGAGTGAGACAAGGCCATTGTTACCTCTGTTATTTATCATTGTACTAGAAACACTAGCAGTAGCTAGAGAAGTAAAAAAAAAAGAGAAGTAGTAGAGAAGAAAAAGAAATTGAAGGTATTAAAATAGGCAATGAGGAGACCAAGCTATCACGAGACCAACCTATCACTCTTTGCAGATGATATGATGGTCTACTTAAAAAAAAATACTATAGAATCACCTAAAAAGTTAGTGGTAATAAAATCACTTTGGGATGCAGACTCAGTAATGGTATTACAGGGTCAAAGGGTATGCTCAATTTTATGGGCTTTTGGGCATAGTTCCAATTTGTAGAATTTGATTTTTTTTAATTACTTAGACTTGGGGGATGCTGGTAGCTCAGTGGGTTGAGAGCCAGGCCTGGAGATCAGAGGTCCTAGGTTCAAATCTGGCCTCAGACACTTCCTAGCTGTGTGACCCTGGGCAAGTTATTTAACCCCCATTGCCTAGTCCTTACCCCTCTTCTGTCTTGGAATCAATACATAGTATTGATTCTAAGGCAGAAGGTAAGAGTTTTAAAAAAAATTACTTAGATTTAAGAAAAGATTTGAGAAAATGTTGTTAATGCATATTAAGTATTACTAGTGTACTTTTGGATATTGGAATTGGAATTTACTAGCAAACTCTTGGTTTCATTTCTAGACTAAAAGCCCCTTGGGGGCTTTCTGTAGTTTTAAAATCTTAGTGTGATTTGAAAGAGAAATTTCCACAAAGAAAATTTTAGTAGAATGGAATATGAAAGGCCTGAGTGTTCTAAGATGATTACAGGTAATGCCTGAATATGTCTGAACCTAAAAAAGAGTGAAATATGCAATTATTCTCATCAATTAATCACTTGAACAGTATTGATTAGTTAAGGTTTTAATTTAAATCTGAAGATTGGTAGAAACTTTCATTTTGTCCTCCTTAAAAAGTCAAATGTTTTTGTGTTAGGTCACATAATGTTGAAATGTTGACTCATATTACAAAGTATTTCCCAAAGTTAAGTTTGGAAAGGAGGCTTAATTTTGAACTGGTTTGTTTTACTAGGAAAACCACATCATCTCATATGGCAGATTTACAAATCTTTTTAGTATGTGGTTGTAACCTTAGATGTAATAATAATGATGGTTATTAGGAGGTGAACTTAAAATCGTCATCTGGATTGAGCAAGGAATTTTTCCTCACACAGTTGACTTTTTTTTAATGTTAACCTTCCATCTTAGAATGAATACTGGGTATTGTTTCTAAGGCAGAAGAGTGGTAAGGGCTCTAGGCAATGGGGGTTAAGTGACTTGCCCAGGGTCACACAGCTGGGAAGTCTCTGAGATCAGATTTGAACCCAGGACCTCCTGTCCCTAGGTCTGACTCTCAATCCACTAAGCCACCCAGCTGCTCCCCACCCCAGTTGATTCTTGACTGATCAGAGTGGACTGGATTTTTTCAGAGTTTATTTCCCATCCCTTGTCTCTCATATGGGCCACCATCTGACCTGTGGCCTCTGCCACCACGGCCTCATTTGACCCAGAAAACATTTTATTATCAATGCAGTGGTGTACATCAGTTTCCTGAGGAAGGGAAGTCTCTTTCAGTTCTCTGCTCACCAGAGTGGCAATATGAGGGAGAATTGAAGTATCCATGTTGATAGATGGTGAAGGTATATTGGACTCCTTCTCAGGTGAAAGAATATTGCTCCCAACTCCTCTCAACCATAGGAATAGGGGGAAAATTATTAGGGTCAGTAATCCCATACTTTTCCCCCTGAGCCTGAGCTACCAGGTGTACAACATGGATGAAATCAGAAAAACTATAGTAATTGACATGATGACTTTTTCAACTCTTTATAGTTTACTGTACCTTGCAGGTAACATCTACTTTCCTCACAAGGTAAATTAAAGGGATTTAATAAAATACTCCAGCTTCCTTTATCTCGCAAACTAGAGAAGAAATATCTTTCATACTTCTCCCTCCCTTTCCCTTACACTGCAGCTTAATATTGTATATTGTTAACTAAATGGGATGGTTTGGGTAAGCAAATTTCCCTGTAGTCTTAGTAGTGTACCCTTGGGTGGACCATCAGTTGCTTTGTTAGCAACTTCAAATTCCAAGTCCATACCCAAATCTCCACTTAGAAAAAGAGACCATCATTTTCTGTCAGGTAAGCAGGCATGTACCTTCTACCAGAGCAACCATTTATATTCACAGGTATATTTGCCCTCAAAATGAAGTAAAATCCTATCTGGACAACTTTGAAGTGGTCAATTAATTTGGTTATCCTGATTTTCATATGGAAAATGATGGGATAGGCTAAGACCCCTTTCAGATCTAAATCCTGTAATCCAAATATCAGCCTCCTATGATAATATACCTCCTCCACTTTTATATCTCATCACACTAAAAAGCTAAAGCTAAATACCTTTCTTGTGTGTGTATTTCTCTTTTGCTATAAGTTCTTCTTTAAAAGTTGATGTTTTATTAAGGTCTTTTGCTTTTGAATCACATTTTTTAAAAAATAAGTATCTTTTGTTTTTTAAATATAGAATTTCCTCCTTCCTCTCACCATCCCACATAACACAGAATATTTTTTAAACAACAAAAAAGAAAAAGGAGGAAAAAGTCAGCAAAACAAAAATTTTGGGTAAATAAACCCAAAGGGTCTGCAAATGTATGACGCATATCACATCCCATAGCACCATCACCTCTGCGAGAGAGAGAGAGATGGGGATATCTTCTCATATCTCTTGTTTAGGACCTTGTTTTTTATAATTTTACATTAGTTTTTCATTATTTTGTGATGTTCTATTTAACTTTTAATCATTGTGTATATCACTTTCTTGGCTCTGTAAATTTTCCCATGTTTTCCCGTTTTCATTATATTCTTTGTTTATTATAGCACAGTAGTATTCCATTACATTGATGTTACAAGATTTATTTAGCCATTGCTCTCGAAAGACAGCTACTTTGTTTCTAATTCTTTACCAACACAAAAACTGTTGCTATAAATATTTTGCTGTCTGGGGAGACTTTCTTTTTATCAGTGATCTTCTTGGGATATAAGAAGAGTAGTAGAATCTATAGGTTAAGAAAGATGGACATTTTATTTATACAATTTCCAATTGCTTTATAAAATGGTTGTATTGATTTGCAGGGTCATCGACAATGCAGTAGTGTGCCTATTTTTACATTAGTCCTCCAGTATTGACTTTGCACTTTTTATTATTAATAATTTGGAGCCTTCTTTGATGTAGCTGTTAATAATTTAGAGTTCTTTTGAGAACTGTTCATGTCAATTGAATACTTGTTTATTGAGGTATGGCTTTTGGTAATTTATGTGTATATATATGTACACATGTACATATATATACACACACACACGTATACATATATACCCACCCATGCACACACATCAACCATATATCCTCCATCTTAGTGATTCTGAATCTTTGTCATTCAAACCCCATTTTCTGTCCCCTACTGTCTCATTTCTTATTCCTGCCCCCTGCAACCCAACCCCACAGTGTCTCATTCTAAAGCTACCTTTCCCCTCCCATTGTGCTCTCTGGAATATGTGCTTCATAAGTTAAGAAATTACTTTCATTTAAAAATCTTTTCCTTTCTCATTCCTTTCATCTTCTGACTCTCACTTAGATCTGGTTCCCTCCTAATAACACAGCTTCCTTAGCCGCTCTTTCCAGCATTGGTTATTCTTCCCTTGCCTCCCACTGTCATTCTCAATCCATATCAACCACCCAGTTAAAATTCTGGTAGCTATTGTCTGTTCATTTCCAGAACTGACTTTTTCCAGTGAGTTCACTGCCTGGCTCAGGTTTCCTATTCTCTCCAAATCCTTATTCTAGGGGACTTCAACATGCTTATTTATACTCTTTCAAACACCCTTCCATCTCAGTTCCTCAACTTGCTCTTTTCCCATTACCTACTCCTCCAAGTTATATTCTTGTTCTTTCCATCATTCATTAATGTTTATGAATTCTGAAATCATTTCTCTTATCATAATCTGGTGTCATTCCCTTTCCTATCATTTTGCTAACTCCAGATCATTTTCTTCATATTCAGTTATGACCTTCAAATTACTTGATCCCTTAGTTCTTTCCTTGCTATCATCTCTACACTGATACACTCTTCTCTCCTTTCCATCTTGATCCCTTTGTGAACGAGTTCAACTCTATACTCCTCTTCTCTTGAATTCCTTCCTCCCATATCCTAGCTCCAATCTTGCCCTGCCAAATCTGACCTGTGAATTATTCCTATCATCTATTGCTGTGTGCTCCTCAATGAAGTTGGAGAAAATCACAGAACTATGCTACTTAAATACAGATTTTTGTTCTATAGTGTAATTGTCCCTTCACTGTATTAAGGAAATTCTTTTTCACCTCCCTTAATGTGAAAGAATGGAGAGGACTTGGGCAGGAACAAGATGTGCTAACAAATACTAAAGCCGAAGTGAGGAAATTATTGAAGTGATCCTAGAAAAAAAAAGTCAGTGCTTTAACTTGTTTGTTCTGCCATGTCAGACCATGGGGGCAAGTGGAATAAGATGTGGTTTGAGTATGTTAGGAATTTGGGTTTACCTTTCTCTGTTGTTAATTAGATTGTTACCTTCTTTGAGTTCTTGATGTCTTAACTTATGGAGATATCTTTTGGAAATTTTGAGACTAAAGAAAATATCTAGTCCTTTATCTTATTCATTTGACCTGGAAGTTGAATT
Organism: Gracilinanus agilis; assembly: GCF_016433145.1. NCBI lineage: Eukaryota > Metazoa > Chordata > Mammalia > Didelphimorphia > Didelphidae > Gracilinanus > Gracilinanus agilis. The sequence goes on along the minus strand of NC_058130.1, from coordinate 282,891,707 downwards.
GTTTTTTGAGTATTTGGTAGAATTTGCTAGTAAATCCTTTACTATTCTTTTTTTTCTTTTTGAGTTTATAGCTTATTCAGTTTTTCTCTGAAATTGGTTCTCTATTTCTTTTTATGTTACTGTAGATATTTTCTCTTTTTGTGAATATTTATGGTTTTATTGGCAGATAATTCAGCAAAATAGTTTCAAGTAATTTCTTTTATTTCTCATTTGTTGTAAATTCTCCTTTTTTAAATCTTTTATGCTGATAGTTTTTTCCTCTTTTAAAAATCAAATCTATTCATTTATTTTTAACATCTTAGTTTTATTTATTATTTTTGCAAAGTTTTTTTTAATTTTAATTTTGTTAATCTCTGATTTTCTAAATTTGTATTTTGGATTTTACTTTAGGCATTTTAATTTGTTGGGGTTTTTTTATTGTATGACCAATACTTTTTTTGTTGCTTTAACTGCTTAAATATTTAAATTTCTCTCTAAGGACTGCTTTGGCTATATCCCACAAATTTTGATATGTTGTCTTACTGTCATCTTTAAAGCAATTATTCATTGTGTCTACAGTTTGTTCTTTGATTCCTAGTTATTTTGGATTGTAATTTTTTAGTCTCAATAATTTTTAGTCCTTTCTTCAATAGTTCTTTATTGAATGAATTTTTTATTGGATGATGATTAGTAGAGGATATGTTTATTATTTCTATTTGTCTATATTATTTGTGAGATTTCTATACCTTGATATGGGAGTTGGTAAACTTTTTCTATAAAGGACTAGAGAGTAAATATTTTAAGTATTGCATATGAAAAGGCAAAATCAAGGATATTATATGGATATTTACATAATGGAGAAAATAAATTTCCACTAATTTTTAATGATGAACTTTAAAGTATAACAACATGTATAATTTGTTGTAACATAGGTCTACTAATAAGAATGGAATCATTTTTAGAGAATAATATTTCAATTAGAGTTCAGAATTAATGTTCCCCTACATGGAATTTAGTTGCAAATGTTCATCTATTAACAATGATCTATAATGAGATTTCACACATATTTGAAAATGTTCACTGAGATAGGTACTGTTAACTACTGATAACAATCAATGAGCATGTAGTTTTAATTGAGATGAAAGGCCAATAGTCTTAAACAATTTAATTTTCTCTGGGCAGAGTTCTTTGACTGCTGCAATCAAGCATGATTTAATTAACTCCCCATGAATAAATGACTTTCCTTGCTTGGCTAAAAGGCTGCAGCCTTATTTCCATTTTTAATTTTTGTCAAAAAGTTCTACTATTTTATATTTTCTAATTTTTCTGATCATTTGTTTTCATGTAAATTGGAAATATTGTGATAACTTACTTAGTCAAGTAATGTCAATGTATATTACATTCTTTTAGTTCAGCCAAAGTTTTGACATCTTATCTGATAAAATAATCTACGTTCTACTGTGCCTTAAAAATGCAACATATAGCCTATTTTTCTCCTCTTTTCTTTTTTTGACATGATAGGTATATGCATTGGTAATTTTTTAAAAAGTCATAATACAGCAATATACTGTCTAGTTACAGCTATGTTACTGTGATTTTTAGTGTGCCTAGCATTAGTGAGAAGCAATGAAAGTGCCACATATGGTCTTTGTCACAACTCTTTAACTCTCCTTTTTGTGGCATGAAAGCAGCCTTAGACAATATGCAAATGAAGGAACATGGCTATGTTTCAATAAAACCATATAGACACTGGCATTTGAATTTCATATAATTTACATGTGCCACAAAATGTGATTCTTCTTTTGATATTTTTTGACAGCTTTTTAAAAATATAAAAGACAGGGGGCAGCTGGGTAGCTCAGTGGATTGAGAGCCGGGCCTAGAGACAGGAGGTCCTAGGTTCAAATCCGGCCTCAGACACTTCCTAGCTGTGTGACCCTGGGCAAGTCACTTGACCCCCATTGCCCACCCTTACCACTCTTCCACCAATGAGCCAATACACAGACGTTTAAGGGTTAAAAAAAAAAAGAAAAAAACAACCAACTAAAAATATAAAAGACATTCTTCGTTCATGTGCTATACACTAATAAGTAAAGGGTCAAATTTGGCCTACAGGCTATAATTTACCCTCCTATATGGTTAATTTTTCTAAAGGTGCTGACAAATATGTATACTCTTTGCTATTCACATTTAATAATTTCTAGAATTTTGTCATATCTTTTTAAAAATTCTATCCAGGTACTTAACTTCCTTCTTTTGTTGTTGTTTTGAGGAATTTGTCTAAGTTTATTTCTTCGTGTAACTCAAAGCTTTTCTATTAAGCATCAATGTCAATTTATCCATTTTTATGTTAATTATTTGTATTCATTTGTTATGATGTCTTTCAGCTTAATGTAACTTCCTTTTGTCTTTCTTTTAATCAAATGGGGTTTTTTGCTATTGCTTTGTTGGAGTTTTATTTTGAGTTCAGCCATAGATTTTGCTTCAGCTTCTTATTTTAACTGTTGTAAGAGGGAGATTTTAGATATTTTATAGATATATATTTAAAGTGTGGCCTCCAGGAATCAACAATTCAGATTGATTCCGTAATTAAAATAGACCCAAGTCAGAATCAGGTTTAAGGTAGTTTATTTACAATTAGGAAGGTAAAAGGTGAGGAAATAAAGAGAGGGAGAGGATAGTCCAGGCCTGCAGAGGCCTGGACGGAGAGAGAAGGTTAAAAGGCTAAATAAATGAAGCTACAAGCCACAAGGCCTAGCAATCAGATAGATTAGAGCCTACTTAAGGTAGAGTCTTGGAGAAACGACAAGGTAGGCCAAGGAAGTCAGCCTAACTTACCCACGTGACCATTCAGAGTAGAAGCTGCCTGAGGTCTCATCCAAGATCCTTCAGCACCAAGTTCAAAGTGGGAACCCCTTAGCAGGAAGTAGCCAACATACTTGAAGAGATAGTGTCTTTCGTCATTTCCTGTGGGTCCACCTCTAATTCAAGTGGACAAATGAAAGCCTCTACACTAATTTGGACTAGCCCAAAGGGCAGTCCCTTGTTCTTGATTTGTTACTTATTGTCACGTGTGGGTAACTCATCTCCCCTCTCCACTAAGGGAGGTGGGGATGACATCATCTCTATGCCTAGGGTAAGTAGAGTTTTGACTATGAATGGGCTAGAGCTAATTCCATTAACACACTGTGCATCTTATTTTTCAAATGTTTCTCATAAAGTATATTTTAGGATTTTGCTTTCTAATCCTTTCTTTTATGGGCATTTATCACATTCATGGTTGTGATCATTAATTGTATACTTATCTCCATTCCATTTTCTTATACTTTTTTTCCCATTATTACTCTCTGTTCCTGCTTTACAGACAAAAAAGTAGTTAAGAGAGAAGTATACTCAGTTCTACTGATCTGTGCTTAATAGAATCAGCTTTTCTTCTCTTTATACAGGGGCTCTATCCAGGCCCCAATCATAAGTGCCTACTCTTCCTTATTTTAAGTCCCTTTTTTTTTTCATTTACTGGATGTTTCTGCTTTGCTTATAATTAATCCCTCCTTGAATTTACTTTTTCTTATTCACTCCCTCCTGATTCTTTCCTGTTTACTTAATGAGATAAATAATTCTCTATATCTTCATTGAGTTGAATTGTATTTCTATACCAAACTCTTGCCTGTGTTCTGTGCTCCTTTGACCAGTTCAGATGTAATTGTAAATCTACTGATGCAAGCACTTGCTCCACCATTTCCTGCTTATTCATGTTGTATTCTACTTATGCACTCTGGTTATATGAAATAGTTTACTCAGACTTTCTCCCCACCATTTCTCATTCCTTTTTTTTTTCAAGATAATCAAAACAAAAAAAACCTTAGGCTTTCTGCCTTAATGTTATATTCCTGAGGGTATACTTATATCATCTTCTCCTATTTTAATGTAAACACTTCACCCTTATATAATCTTTTTTGATTTGTGGCTCTATTTTTCCCTGTAGGATAATAACTAATTTTGCTAGAAAGTTATTCTTTATTGTAGGTCTCTGTGATTTGCTTTTTATAATAACTTATTCCAGTTTGGGGTTCCTTTATATAGTAGCTGCCAAATCTTGTGTGATCTAGACCATGGCTCCTTGATACTTGAGTTCTTTCTTCCTAGAAGCTCTGGATTTTGTCTGTGATATTCCTGAGATTTTTCCATTCTGAAATTTCTTTCAGGAGGTAACTGGTATATTCTTTTTTTATTTTATTTTTAATTTTTTGCCTAATTCTGTCTAGTAAATGGTTTTTTTTTAATGATACAAAAAATGATACAGGCTTTTTTAGGTCATGGCTTTCAGGTTGTCAAACCACTCTAATCTTTTTACTTTGTCTTATTATTTCTTGTAATCTTGTATAAGTATTAATTTCTCTTTGGTCCATTCTATTTTTAGGGAATTTTTTTGAGTAAGGTCTTGTACTCTGTACTGAGCTGTTAATTTTCTCAAGTCTTTTCTCCAAACTCTTAATTATTTTCTAGTTCTTTTCTTTATTGCTTTCATTTTATTTAAAATATTTTAATCCTTAAAAACTTACTTCATTTCTTCAAATTATCCTAATTGGTTTTGTTGCCAAGCTATGTTTTCCTTTGTGGTTCTGCTTATAGTTAGTTTGGAATGATTCTCTTTTGAGTTTGTATTATGTGCATCTGTAGCATCATGATAATCCTTTATCTTTTTTTATTATTCATTCTTCTAGTCTTGATTCTCATATTGAGATTTCGTATAAGAGAGAGAGAGAGAGCATCCATAAGTATGGTACTGGCCTGTCCTTTCTACAGTTCTGCTACTATCTTCTTCTGATATTGATTACTCTATTCTCTGGGGATCACATAGATAACTTGAGTAAAGTTTCTACAAACTATTGGTGAGTATTGTGCAGTCAGATCAAGGGTATTGCCTGATCCTTGTCCTCCTAGAATGAACTTTCCCAACCTCAAAACTTGATTTTAATTTAGCCAACAGAACTTCAGATTTACCTGTAGGCAAAGCTCCAGAAGACAGATTTTAGCCCCAGGCTTTGTCATCTTGCTGAACAGCTATGCAGGTTCAGGGTGACAAAGGTATAGAACAGCCTTTAGTCACATAGTTCGTACTTCATAGTTCAAGATCAGAACAAACAAACTGCCAGCCCACCTCTGGTCCTATTTTTCTGTTAGAAGGAAAGAATTATCTGTCTGTATCTGGTCTGCCTAGGTTTACATTTTAATTGCTATTGACAATTTTAAGTTAAGGTATTAGTGTTATTTTAAAGACTTGAACTTCTAAACAACTTGTAAAAATTTCAGTAAAGGTCTTACTAATTTATAACCATGATGATTTTATAAAAATCATAGGAGAAGTTTTTCTCAGCTCCCTTTGAACCATATTTTGAACATAGTTAAAGCTGACTGAATTTCATAGTTTCAGTGGCTAATCATGTAGAAGAAAAAAGTATCCAGTTTTGTGTATGGAGAAAGAGGGATTTGTGAATGATAAAGTTTGAAAGTTCAGTGAGAAACTCCTAAAATAAAATGGGTAGAATAGAGTTACAGCATTTTTCTAGGGGTAATCTATCATTAACCTAGCTTGAAAAATAAGAAAAAATACAAATTCATGTTTTTCAAGAGAAGACAAAAAGATTGTGACAAATTATTGTTACTAGGGGAAATGAAACTAAATTTGTACCTTCAGTTTTACTGTGAATTTTACATTTGCTAGTGGTTAGGCAAGAAGTTTATTTTTATTTCTGTTTCTATATTTCACACTGTCCTCTGCTGCTCACTTCCTTTTAGTATCCTCTTTGTTGCATTCCTTTTGCTCTTTCAGATACCCAAGCTCCCAGTCTTTTTTTCTGTCAGTATGGAGGGAGGAAAGAAATAGAAATGGAATCAAGGAGACCTATCAGTGTCTGCTTACTTAATGACACCACCAAAATATAATCCATCTTAATGTTAAATTAACTCAATACCTATTTTTGTTAGGGAGGAGGAAGAGATGGAAATCTTTTATTTAATCCATATAGAGAATTCCTGTGGTATGGAAATCCCTTCCACCAAAGCAGGTTAGGAACTTGTCTATAACTTACAGTCTTAAGAGACTGTAACACTTAAGAGTTAACATGTCTTACCTAGGGTTACATAGGTAGTTCTAATCAGAGGCAGGACTTCCTTATGGGGAAAACCGGGGGAGTTAACTTAAATATTGTATGTGGGTTCAGAAGGGAGAGTAGGAGACAGGAATGGTCAATAGATGGGGACTTAACAAGTTAGGGAAACTGGGTTTAACTGTTAAGGGAAATGACTGTTGACAGAAGTGACAGGCCTAACTGTTACCCTGTTCCATCTAGACAAGGGATAAACTCAAGAGTATAAAAATACACACTATGAAAACTTAAAGGTACGAAGAAAACACAGGGAAACAGTTTAATTGTTTTGAGAGGATAGGAGAGGGGGTAAGGTGAAACTATGTCTACTGCCCAGGACTGGAGTCAAAAGGGTAAGTTCCTTATCCAAGCTAGCTTCTACCAGGTTTGACAGGTTGGCTAAGGACCTGAGGAAGAGGGCTTGGATTTGGGGTCTCACAACTGATCCAGAGATATCTTTAGGATACCAGGAACCAATTCCTCCACAACCGATGATCCAAGAGTAACCAGATAGGGAGAGATATCTGCAAACAGGCCTCTTCCCTACTCAGAGTTGACTTGCAGGTTGATGTCTTCAGCCTTTACAGCTTTCACCACTCTCCAAGATCCCAGGTCAAATAAGGACTGCTGATTGCACTTCTGCTCCAAATCCCTCATAAAACAGCAATGTCTGTTGGTTAGCTCTTTCCTCCCTACCCCCTGCATTCTATTCAGAATGTCTGTGACTTCCAGCCAAGGCTTTCCCTAATCTACTTGCAAAAGTCTGCTTTTATACCTTTAAACCCTATACCTATTACAACTTGAATCCAGGTCTTTCTTACTTTAAGTGTACCCCTTCTACCTTTATCAGGTCCCCTCTCTGATTATTGAATAATACTTGTTAAAATAATGCATGCTAAAGTATCAGTATTTGTAGTTTCATGCAAATTGCTTAATATCCTTACTACCCAGGTTATTTGTGATATTATAAGTCTTACTCTGAAGCAAGGACACTTTTAATTTTTAAAATATTAATATAAAGAAATGGGGGGTGGAGCTAGGTTGCTCAGTGGATTGAGAGCCAGGCCTAGAGATGGGAGGTCCTATGTTCAAATCTGGCCTCTGAAAGAGGTAGATGGGAATATTAAGTACACTCAAGGGTGTTAAACACAATAGGGACCACTCCTACAAACCCACCAGTGATAGGACACACAAGATAACCTACACAAGGGATGTAGGAAATAGGTAATGGGCAAAGTACACAATCAGGTTGGTAATGGCAGTTGACAATTTACTAGTCACCAGCGTTGCCAGGGAAACTCAGGTTTTGGAAGGTGTCTAACAGTGGGCTCTTTCTTGGGGTAGAGGAAGACACAGGAAGTAAATAAAAACAGTATAATAATGAGTTTTAAGGTTGGAGATGTAGGGAAAAGTCATACTAAAACTAGATATCTATAGACAGACTCCAGGGACTGGAAAGGTGGGACAAACTCTACTCTGTGCTAACACAGGCTGTCAGGTTCAGCTTGGCAGGTTAGAAGGGTAAATGGATGTCTCACAACTGAGTCCTCCTGAACTCCAGTGATGAGCTAAGGTTTTCCAGGAACACAGGTCCACATCAAGTAAAATCCACACAGAGATGAAGACAGGGAGCTGAACCTGTCTGGATGTCCCCCATCAGAGCTAAGTTCACTGCTCAAACCTGAACTTCCATAGGATAGACAAATCCACTTTCTTATAGGAGGACAAATCCACTTTCCTGGGCTCTTCACTGGAGACAGTTAAAACCAACATCTAACTGCCTTAGCCATACCAGAGTCACACTCAGGCAAAAGATTTCCTTCCTATTCCATGATTGGAACTCTCCAGCACTTGCCTGACAGGCCTGGCTGCTAGTTTATGCTAAATGTTTAAAATCCTAAGGATTTATATCTTATCTTTATATCCTACCTTATAAATTTGTCTATAACATCTCAGATACTTCCTAGCTGTGGAATTTTAGACTTGGTAAATGACTTCATAAACATCCCTTACATCACACTACATTAACAAAGCAATTGCCCGCTCTCACTAGCATAAAGCCTGCCTTTATAGAATCACGGTAAAAAAAAAGAACTACCTGCTAGATGTGAATTCAAAAAACCCAAGTTCATGTCCTAGTTATTTACTAGCCCTAGTTATTTGACCCTGTACAACTATTGTTTATGACCATAGTAGAATACAACCAAGGGGCTATGGGCCTTCCTCACTTTCTCTTGCAATTACAAGGATAGCAGTGGTATACATGGAGATGTCTATCTGTCATCCCTTCTGCTCACCATGAAACTAGCTTATATTCTCTTTCAACCCTGCTGTTAGTTGGTTATAGTGTTCCATGACTCATGGTCAAACAATACTAGTAAAATATTGATCTAGGATAGATGCTTCAAATCAGTAAATTGACCAATAAATGAACATGCTTTTTAGATTTACCTATCTTTAGATAAGTTTTAAAAAAGAAAGTATGTAGAATAATGTTGCACTACTTATTTAGATGGTTAATAGCATTTTTGAAAGCATTAATCTTATATATAACCTTAATTTTTGTGATTAGAATTTTGAAAAAGAATTTTTTGAATTTTTAAATGAGTGTCCCTGTTTCTTTTATTGCTTTAATTAGAGAAAATATCTTTTAAAGTTAATTGACTCTGTCTACTCTTTGTGAACTGAATGATCTTAGCCTACCAGTAGTGTTATATTAACAGGTAAGTATTTATATTATATTAACATGTCACTAGGAATAAATAGGAGGAGGAATAAATAAAATTTTCCATAAATGTTTTGGGATAGGAAATCTACTGTTTTTTTTAAATCATAATACAAAGTTTGTCGCTAATTTTTATCACTTTTTCTACTATGAACATGTTATAACTCAGACTAAAAGAAGTAGAAAACTAGAAAAGAATGTTTGTTTTGTGTCATCTTTTACATTTGGATGGTGCTTGCTATGGTTGCAAGGAAGGCTTTTACAAAAATGTTCCATATTTAGTGCTTTAAAACATCATAGGAAACTGACATTCAAGTAGTAAGCCAAGTATAAAGGAATTGGTCTTTGAAATCCCAGGTCCTAATCATAGAAAAGAGACTCATAATGAGATTTTAAACTAAATATAAAAATGCAGCCACTTCAGGTGATCTTTTTATGAAATTTGAATAAGTTCTTTGAGTGATTCAGAAGAGAACAATATTATTGGACAAGTTATTAGACATGTCCAGAGTTTCTTTAAACAATATATTACATGCTGTTGAAAATTGTAGATAATGAAAGTAAGAGCCAGCAGTCAAAGAAAAACTCAAATCTTCACTTTCCTTTAAAAAACATAGCTATATATGTCCTACAATAGCATTTTTGGAAGATTCTATTTATTCCTCCTCATCCTAGTGACATTAATATTATGTAAATATTTATGTGTTAATATAACACTACTGATAAGCTAGGAAGTCTTAGATTTCCTTCCCTCTTTCCTTCTCATCTGCCATGATGTCTAGCTGCAGAACTACTACAGAGGGAGACACACTCCATTCTCCTGTAGCTGTAAAGTCAAGTTGAGAGAATTCATAGCACAATTGGAAGAGCAGATATGCATATTCCAGATAGATATGGATACATATAGGCAGCTACTTGAGATCAAGAAAGGAGAGCCAGCAATGAATTCGTAAAGAAGCTAAGTTTGGCAATTGAGAATTAGACTAAAGAGAAGATTGCAGGAGGATCAAAAAAGACATTAGTAATAGTAACCTGCATTTCTGAAGTGTGAGTTGCCCCTGGCCACATGTATTCTTTACATATATTTCTTAAGTTTATATTCACTCTTCCTGTTAATGCATTTATATTTGTGGGAAAGAATATCCAGTTTATGAAGGGACTGTTATATAGTTACTATTCTTACAGCTTTATCTTAGCAAATGCCTTTTGGGTGAACTATAATTGCTATCTGATTTTTATTAGAAATTACTGGTTGAGGCTCTCTCTGTGAATATGAGTGCCAGATGCAGGGAAGAGTCAAGATGAGACTTTACATAGGGAAGATGACATTGAGTCTTAGTTTGGAAATTTTCAACTAGTATCCCTCAATGAATCTAATTTACTCACAGGGGTGGGGTCTGCATTTTCATTAATTTTATTTCAAAATAAGAAAGAGAGGCCACAAGGGTGCTTGGCACAAAATAAGCACTGAATAAATGCTCGTTGACTTGATTTAATGACTAAAAAGATCATCTTTCACTGTGATTGGTAGAGATAGAAAAAAATAGTAAAATAATGTTATTTATTTTTTAAGTGAAACTCAAAGAAAAGACTTTCATCTGTATTACTTCATTTAATTCTCATAACTTAATGGTGAGATTAAGTGACCTTCCTAAAGTCACAGGTTACTAATTAAGTGACCAGGAACAGAATTTGAAAACAAAGTTTTTTGACTTCACATATCTTTTCTCTCTATGCTATAATTTGTGATTATTTCAGCTACTTTCCCCTTTGCTGTATCTGGGGCAGGCAATTACTCCATCTCAATTTCCTCCTTGGAAAACATTAAAAAGTATAATCATAACTAGTTTGTAAAACTTGAATTTTCTGATTTAAAAAAATCAGGGTATGAAAGGGTAAAACTTATGATAAAAGATTAGTGGAAATGTAAACTTTTTGTAAAAGCATGAACCTGAAATTTTTCAAAACCAATAGTTGAAGTCCATGTTGTTGTAAAGGATTTGACCTGCATGTATTGCTCATTTCTTATTACTTATTACTTAAATAGTTTATTTTTTCCATTACCTAATGTGGAAGTGTTTGTGTTCCCCAAACAAAGAATGTTTAATTTTGTTTTTTTTGAACTATATATTTTGCTTTATATTTTCTTCAACAGTTTTTAATGTTTTTGATATTTTCACACTTAGGGCCAAAGTGTTTAAAAAAAAAAGGTTTGGCTCTACACATTATAGTTTCCAGTGTTGTAGTCTACTGCTTCCTTTCTGTGCATTACAGAATTTCTCAGATAATAGGTGAAAAAAATTTAGAATAATCAGAAGAGAGTAGAGAAAAAGAGAATAAAACACATTTACATTTATTTTTCTATTATATAGGAGAGGTGATAATATTATGAACCTTTTTGGATCATACTATCATTGTTTTAGAACTAGAAGGAACTTTGTACATTATTTAGTCCTATTTTCTTAATTTAAAGATACCCTAAGATTCAAACTCAGGTCTTCTGACCCAATATTTAACAGTTTCTCTACTGTACCATGAAGAAGCAATAAATTTGGTTAGGCTATTATCACGGTTTATATGCATTTTTCTAGACACATTAGCACTTAGAGATCCTTGATATATAGCCAAATGTGACCAGTGTAATTCAGTTAAAAGCATTCCCCATTGTATTCATCCTGATTTAAGGTACTTCTACTCTTGATATTGATTGAACTCCATTAAAAAAGATCAATAGCTCTAGTAGTAGTTAGCATTATAGTACCCATTAAAACCTCTTTTTCATTCAGGAGATGCTTTCAATTTTATTCTTCCCTTTCCTCCCAGTTTTTAAAACAGTCATTTTCTTCATGTATACAATAGTTCCTTATTCTTTTTTCAGAGGGGGGAAAAAGTAGAAGACATTCCCTAGCACCATTCTACTCTGGTGAATTGGCCTAGTCATTAAAACATTTGGATCTACCTACACTGCAACAAACATTTCTCTTATTTAAAAAAAGGTGGGGGGATGGCAGGGGCAGAGAATTAGAACAGAGAGGAAAAATATTATTACAAAGTTCTGACTCCCAGAATCTTTTTTCCTTTAAACTCAAATTAGTTTTCACAAGACTAGAATAGAAATAAATGTATGATGTTGTTAAAACAAATGGATGCAAAGCACTCTCTTTATAACATTTTCATTGATTTGCTTTAATGACATTTTATGTTTCTGTCTGAGATAACTGCTAAGATGCTTCTTTATTCTTTACATACTGTTTACTAAAGCTTATCATAAACCATTTTGAACAAATACATTATTGTGATAGAATAAATCACACAAAGCTAGCCCCATAAGAATGTAGATGGTTGTGATAGAAATCCCACAAGGACCACTTATCTTTCCTAGGCATTGTCTTCCCAATGGCTAAGAATATATAACTGTTAGCAAATTTAGGTCCAGTGATGAAATCATGAATAAGAGCCAGACACAGATCTACCCCATCCATCTCTATTCCTCTGAGAACTCCGTTGTACTTCAAACCAATTAAGAAAACATTTTTAAGTGCCTACTATGTATTTAACATTGTGCTGATTAGTGAAGATAAAAGACAGATCTGACAGAGTCCCAATTCTCACAGATTTGATATAGTCTAATGGTGCTGAAGGTGAGAAGAAGACAGTATATACATAAATGAACAAATACAAGGGAGAGTAATAAGAGCAAAGGAAAAGTTGAAGAGAGCTATGAAAATTTTGAAGAAGCAATTTTCATTTGGAAGTGGAAAAGTGAGGGATGATGTAAGAGACTGATTCAAGGAAGTGACACCCGAATTAGGCTACGAAAGCACTTAAGCAGGAGGGTTTATGGACATGTAAGTGGAAATGGAGACACCAAATATATGAGAGATAAGAGAAACAATCTCATCATCTATTGCCTTCTTTCCTTTTCACCTGCAACTGAATAAAGCTGGAAAAAATCATGAAACTATGTTGAGTGGGTCCACTACAAATTTATATTGTATAATTTCAGTTAGGCCTTATTGCAAGAAAGCAACACCTCCCTAAATTAATTCACAATCCCACTTATCACCTTGGCTTTTCAAACCCTTCTCAGACTTTTCATGGCACCCCTTCATCAGCCTTTCAGCTAAGAACGTTTCCTCATATATCACTGAAAAAAATGAGGTTATTTGTGGAGAGATCTCTCTTCTATCTTCTTCCTCTTACTTCATTAGATACTTTCCCTCTTTATCTTAATTATATCTTCTGTCGTATATGAACAGATGACTCTTCTCTCTGCCGGGCAAAGCCTTCTATATACACAAGTGATCCCATTCCATCCCATATTCTCCAGCTTACCCCCTCTATCTTCAATTTCTCCTTGTCTTCTGGCTACCCCTTTACAGCATACAAACATGATCATATCTACCCCTCACTTGTTCATCCATTTCTGCTAGCTATTATTCTTTTCTCTTTCCTCTCTTTTGTAGCTAAATTCCTCAAAAAAGCTTTCTTCAACTGTTGCTTTTCCTCTCAATCTGTAATTCTGAAAATCTGGCTTCTGACCTCATCATTTGAACTGAAACTGCCTACTCTAAAATTACCAGATCTCATGGCCTTTTTCCTCTTGATTTTTCTTTCACCTTTAGCATTGTAGATCACTGTCTTCTCCTTGATATTCTTTTCTCATTAGGATTTTGTTCCACTGTTCTCTCCTGATTCTCCTTCTACCTATACAGTCATTCCTTTGTTGGATTTTCTTCCAGATTGTGCCTGATTATTGGAGGTATCCCCAAAGACCCTGACCTAGACTGTCTCCTCCTATACTATTTCATTTGGTTATGAGCTTATTAGCTCCCATGGATTGTTATATTCTCTATGCATATGCTTTTCTCATCTCTTTAGTCTTAACCATTCTTCTCACCTCCATTCTTGCATCTCCAACTGCCTTTTGGATATCTTGAACTGGATGTTCCATAGACTCAACATAGGTTCCATGGACTCAACATGTCCAAAAACTCATGTCTCCCCCGACCCTTTCTTCAAACCAAGCCCTTCCCTCTTCATAATTATCTTCTTAATAGTTCAGGGCACTACCATCCTTCCAGTCATACAAGCTCATAACCTAGGTGTTATATTGATTCCTTACTTGAACTTGCTCCATATATCTAGTCTCTTACCAAGGCCTGTCAATTCTATCTTTGTAACATCTCTTTTGATGCTTCCACTACACCTGTTGAAAGCCTTCATCTCTCACATCATCCAGGGTGTCAAATACTCCTGTGTTTCCCTAACCAAAGGGCATTCTGAGGGATAAGCAACCTTAAGCAATCCCCACTTGATCTCCTCCACTTGGATCCAGCATTATAATAAAATTTAAAGTGGGAATATTCTTTTTCCCTTGTGGACAAGCAAAGGTTCCTGTATTGAGTCACACCATAGACCTCTCACTGACCCTTTGAAATAAAGGGGACTTCTTGCTTTCAAGACTCTCAGCTTCACCTAAACCCTTAGCTGTTGACCTGGGAATAATGAAGTCAGTTGGTCTGCAAACCTCTTAAATTCCCAGCTTTTGGAGGTGGGAATTAGGCGAGTCAGCCAGAGATTGCCTTAAAGTCAGTGCAGGGACTCCTCAGGAAGACCAAGTAAGTTTAATGGGAACTCTGCACAGTCTCTCCCCACTTTTGTCATCTAAGCCTTCTCACAGCTGGCTGTGAACCACCCACCCTGAGGGGCACACAAAACCCCCTCTCCCCATACACACATACACACCATCAACACCATGGTTCCCTGTTTCCTTTAGCATGAAATATAAACTCCATCACCATTTAAAGCTCTTTACCATCCTGCTCCATCCCACCTTTCTAGCATTATTGCGCATTTTTCTACTTTACATATTCTATGATGTATGTAATACTTTGTATTGTTTACTTGCATTCCCTACTCAGGGTTTATGCACTTCCTCCCTACTCCCACTTCTTAATCAATTCCTGTTTCCTTTCAGATTTAGCTCAAGTGTTACCTTTTACACTAAGCCTTAAATGCTTTTGCCCTCAAGGATACCTTTGCATCTGCTTTTTCTGTGTTTTGTCTATGCTTATATATGTGCATGCTTTTCTCCTTGCCCTCCCTCCCCCAATAAGAATTGAGCTTCTTGAAGTTGAGACTATTTTTCTTTGGGCCTAGAACAGTGTCTAGCACAAGATGCTTAATGTGCTTGTTGAGTTATTGCTTTCTAAAAACCATCATGCTAATGTAAACTGATACATTTTACACATAAAATGATAAGTAAGTAAAAAAATTTTAAGGAAAGAAAAAGTATGGCACTTGAATTTAAAGTACTAATACTAAATAAATACTAATATAAGTACTAAAAGATAAAGTACTAATGTAGTTACAGCGCAAATACAACAAAAATAACGAAATTATATTACAGGAAGAACATATACAAAAAGATCACATATCACAAAATAATGTAAATAGATGTGTAAATAAATGTAAATAGGATGTGTATATTGTAAATTGTATTATAGTGTAAGTTATATATATGTAAAGGGCATATATATGTGTATTTGATATGTGTATATTTGTACATGTATGATATGTCAAATATTCATAAATTTAACAGATATATATGATATACATATATATCATATATATCTGTTAAATTTATGAATATTTGACACTAATTGAGTTGCAAACATTTAAATGTAATTTGCATAAGTGAGTTTAATGTTTTGTTGTAATTTTGCTGTAAAACTTATGCAACGTTGCGTTAAATATGCATTTTCCAAACGTGTTTACATTTGTTAGTTAGTAGAATGTTTCTGTATTAGTATAGGAGTAGTATTTAATGGTTTTGTTTGAATTTTGTGTTGATATTTCATATTTGTTGTTGATTTTGTTAATTTTGTTGAAATTTTGCTTTGTAATTTATTATTCTGTATTTTAATCTATGTAAGTTCAAAGTATTTCCCTTTTACCTTTCCTTGTTAAAATCCTTAGAATAGGGTAGAGTATGGTAGTGTTAGATAGAATAGGGTTAGTGTAAGTTGTTTGTTATTTTGGGTTAGAATTTTAGTTTAGTCCATAGTATACAAATACCAAAATATTATGTGAAACACTATTTTGGCTTTCTGAAAAGGGGGAACTGTAAGAGGGAAATAGGTTTAAAGCATTTTGGAAGCTTAGACAGACAGGTAGGAGCTGAGATTCCAACTGGAACACAGTGGACTCTCTCAAAAAGGCAGTTGGGGTTTTGAAGGAGTTTGAGAAGCCACTGACCTTTAAGACCTGTGGATTTTGGATATCTAAAAGCAACACCTGGGACATTACAATTGCCAGGATCACGGAGTAGAGGTTGAGATTTCTGACTTGGTTGGTGGACAAGCAAAGTCAATATCCCTGATTTTCTCTGAAGAGTTATTCGGCTGGTTCCTGTGCTCTTGGAGTATACTTGGACTACATCAGATCAAGACCATCAGATCATCTCTGTGAGATCCCATTTGTCCCTTGTGTCTCAGCTGCCTGCTTAGTATAGTGTAGGGATTTTCCAGATCTTCAACTTTTAACCCTGAGTTTGATCCTTAGTGTTTTAGGTTAAGTGTGACCTCTCCCACCATCCCTAACCTTATAGTTTGTATTAGATCTATATTTTTATAACTCCAAGGCTAGGTGGATCTGTGGTGGCAATTGGTATCAACTGCCAATACATAATTTCCCATTCCTTGTTCTTTGGTGGTGTTTGTGTTTCCCCAGTTTGTTAGTCCAGTCCATTATCCCTATCTAGTCAGTCCTCCTTCTCCTCTTTCTCTAAACCCAGTAATATTTAAGTTACAAGTGTTTCCCCACAAGAAAAGTCATTACAGCTTCTTTATTGCCCTCAAAGTTGTCTTGCAGGAATCAGAAGTTTAGATTGCTTCTTCCTTCTTTAATATGGCCAATGCTTATTTCCACAGTGTTTTTTTCTTATTGCTACAAACTAAGATTTCTAAAATTGTACAAATAATAATGGTGACAGTGGGTATCTTTGCTTTTATTCATTAATTTCTTTGAAATATATTTTTTAATTATAGATAATGCTAAACCTTTGTTATAAAAAGAAGTGTTTTATAACATTAAGGAAAGTTCCATTTATTCCTGCTTTTTTATGTCTTTTATTTTTTTTATTTTTTTTTATTTTAAACCCTTAACTTCTGTGCATTGACTCATAGGTGGAAGAGTGGTAAGGGTAGGCAATGGGGGTCAAGTGACTTGCCCAGGGTCACACAACTGGGAAGTGTCTGAGGCCGTATTTGAACCTAGGACCTCCCATCTCTAGGCCTGGCTCTCAATCCACTGAGCTACCCAGCTGCCCCTTTTTTATATCTTTTTAAAATTTTTTTAGTATTTCTATTTTTAATTTTTTAGAATATTTTTCCATGGTTACATGATTCTTTTCCTCCCCAAAAATATTATCCCCGCCCTTCCCCTAGCCAATGCTCAATTCCACTGGGTTTTACATGTTACATTGATCAAGACCTAATTTCATATTATTGATAGTTGCCCTGGGGTGGTCATTTAGAGTTTACATCCCGAATCATATTTTTCTATGTCTTTTTTAAATGTGAATTGGGATTTTTTTGTCAAAAGTTTTTTGCTGTATCTAGTGATAATGATGTAGCTGGGATTTTTTTGTTTATTTCTATTAGCATGTTCTTTTTATGTTTTTTCTAATGTTAAGTCAGTCCATAGCAGATAATCTTTTAAATATATTGTGTAACCTCTCTGTTCATATTTTTTGCATCTGTTATTAGAGATACTGATATGTAGTTTTCTTTTTTTGCTTTATATCTCCTTGGCTTAAGTATTATCTCTTTGAAAGATTTTCATTGAATAGCTTCTTTTTTATTTTTGAAAAAAATTTATGACTATTTGAGTAAATTATTATTTTAATATTTGATAGAACTAAGGCTATATTATCTTTGTTTTGTTTTTATATAGTTTGAGTTCTTTTCTGAGATTGAGTTATTTCAATTCTTTATTTTGTAAAAATAATATAGAACAAATAAAGGACAAAGAACTAGAAAACAAAGGTTCAAAATTGTTTCTAGATACTTTTGATAGATGTTGTCAAAGTATCTTCAGTGATAAGTGAAGTGAAGCTCAAAGACCAGGTGCAAGGAACGCTAAAGAGACTCGTTATAGAAATCAACTTTTTATTTGAAATATATATAAGGGTAAAAGGATTTCTAATTCTAAGGGATTCTAACTCCACCCAAATAAACTCCCAAATAAACAAGGAACCGCTTCTCCTGTGGTTCACAGGCTACCCTAATCCTCCCCGATCCAACTAATCAAATTTATACTATTCTAAATAAACCTAACCACTATAACTTAACTTCGCCTTTAAGTTATAAACATAACCAAGGCTAGCTGGTTGAATCTCCACAAGAATCAAGTTAGGACTCTTGAGCCTTAACAGACTCAGAGTCCAAACCAAAGACCAGGTTTTGTTTCTTTTCAGAGTTTAACCAATCTATAATCAGTAACAGATAAATGAATAGTGTTTCCCAAGTTGGAAAAGGAAACACTCCACTCCTTCAAGTTTTTCACTCAGACAGAGATAGAGAGAGGCAAAGATGTTACCTTCTGCAGCCCTGAGAGAGAAAAGACTATGTGTGGCTCTGTTGACTGCCAGAAGCCCACTCCTGGAATGCCATATCCAGAGAGTGTAGCTGTCATAGAATAACAGTTATACCTGCCAACAGTTGAAATTAGCATTCTCTCTCAGCTCTATTTGAAACTCCAATTCTTCCTCAAGCCAGCTTCTCTACTTCTTATCTTTAAACTAATAAAAAAAAAATACTTATTTTCTAATATCATCCTTATAATTTCTCCTGTTAATCTCAATATTTTTTATTTTTGTGAATATGCATCCGTTTCATGGATGTTATCAGTTTTGTTGGCATATAGTCAAGAAAGTTTCTAACCTTTAAATTTTTCCTTTTATCTGTTGTAAATTCTCCTTTTTTTTAATAAAAAATTTTTTATTCAGATTATTTTTCCATGGTTACATGATTCATGATTCCTCCCTACCTTCCCTTCCCCTTCCAAGAGCTGACAAGCAATTCCACTGGGTTATGCATGTATCATCGTTCAAAACCTATTTCCATGTTATTCATATTTGCAGTAGAGTGATCTTTTTACATCAAAACCCTAATCATATCCCTATCACACTACATGATCATATGTTTTTCTTCCACATTTCTGCTTCCACAGTTCTTTCTCTGGATGTGGATATTGTACTTTCTTATAAGTTCCTCTGGATTGTCCTGGGTCATTGCATTCCTGCTAGTAAAAAATTCTATTACATTTGATTGTGCCATAATGTATCAGTCTCTGTGTACAATGTTCTCCTGGTTCTGCTCCTTTTGCTCTGCATCAATTCCTGGAGGTTTTTCTAGTTCACATGGAATTCCTCCAGTTCATTATACCTTTCAGCACAATAATATTCCATCATCATCAGATACCACAATTTATTCAGCCATTCCCGAATCAATGAACACCCACTCATTTTCCAATTTTTTGCCACCACCTATAGCGTGGCTATAAATATTTTTTTACAAGTCTTTTTCCTTATTATCTTTTTGGAGTACAAACCCAGTAGAGGTATGGCTGGGTCAAAGAGCAAACATTTCTTTTAAAGCCCTTTGCACATAGTTCCAAATTGACCTCCAAAATTCTTGGACTAATTCACAACTCCACTAGCAGTGTATTAGTGTCCTAATTTTGCCACATCCTGTCCAATGTTTATCACTTTTCTTTGCTGCCGTATTTGGCCAGTCTACTAGATATAAGGTGGTACCTCCAAGTTGTTTTAATTTGCATTTCTCTAAATAGGAAGGATTTTGATCACTTTTTCATGTACTTATTGATAATTTTGATTTCATCATGTGAATGCCTGTTCATTTCCCTTGTAATGCAAAGATGCAACAAAAGCTTTTGCCCTTGCAAAAGTTAACTGAAAACTTCTGGCAGTTAGAAGCCTTGGAATGCTGACAGAAGTTCATTTGGAACCTGAGGCTTGAAGAGAGCGGAAGGTCAAACTGAAGCTCTGCTTTGGGTTTCGGCTTTGCTTTTGGCCTGTGCTTTGTCTCTGGACAATTTGAACCTAGCTAATTTCTCTGGACCTCTCCCTGACCTTCTCCATACTATTCCCCTGTTACCTTTCCTGTGTTTTCCCTGTGGGCTCTGGGAGGAAGAGTGGCTTTTGGATCTTAGTGATTAGATTTTGTGGGTTTAGTTTCCCTGTAGGCAAGTAGGACATCCTTGAATCAAACTATCCCTTCTTTATTGATTTAATATACACTCTACTTTTAAACAGCCAAATCTTTCCTGGTTGGGAGAGCAGGCTCTCTCTCAGTCCAACCCACTCCTGTGACCCTCCCCCATCTTGAGTTTCTCCCTAGCAGCTATCAGAAACCCCAAACCTTTCTCTCCTTCTGATTGACCCAGAATATTAATAAATCCCCTTGTTACCTACTCAAACCCTCTGGTGAATCATTGTGTCAAAGATTAGGCAAGGGTTGAAGAGGGAAGGAATTATTCTCTTTTATTTTCTAAGGGAACTGGAGGCATCTTGGGAGGAAGCCCTTACCCGAGACTTCCTCCTGAACCCATCAGTTTCACTGACAGGGAGGAGCCCTTTGACTCATCCCTCTAGGAACTTGAGAAACTGACAAGAAAAGCCCTCAAGGCAGATTTAAACCATTTCTGACTAGCCCAACTCCTTGTGTCTATAGAGATACCTTTCCTTCCTGGAAGGGTTCAGCCTATTTCCCCCCAGTATCCTCTGTCTCTAGCCTGAGTGTATAACCTGTTTAAGCTGCCTCTCCTAAATACCCCACCTATTCCCTTATCATCCAATATACCACCTTGTCCATTCCTTCCCTAATCTCAGCCATCCCATTCATTTCTCTCCTATCACCTCAATCACCTTCTGCCCCTCCTTATTAGCAAGGATTAAGAGAGCACCCCAACTTTATTGACAACACCTTTGACCATTTGTCGATTGGGGAATGGCTTGATGTTTTTGTAAATTTGACTTAGTTCCTTATATATTTGGGAAATTAAACCTTTGTCAAAGAGTTTTGTTATAAAAATGTTTTCCCAGTTTGTTTCTTTCCTTCTAATTTTGGTTGCATTGGTTTTGTTTGTACAAAATCTTTTTAATTTGATATAATCAAAGTCATTCAATTTACATTTTGTAATGTTCTCTGTCTCTTCCTTGGTCTTAAATTCCTTTCTTTTCCACAGATCTGACAGTTATACTATAATGTATCAGTCTCTGTGTACAATGTGCTCCTGATTCCTTTTGCTCTGCATCAATTCCTGGAGGCCTTTCCTGTTCACCTAATCTATTTATGACTTCATTCATAAAGAGTGAAATTTAAGTCATTTACTCATTCTGAATTTATCTTGGTATAGGGTATAAGATGTTGACCTAAATCTAATTTTTCCTATACTGTTTTCCAATTTTCCCAGCAGTATTTTGTCAAATAGTGAGTTCTTGTCCCAAAAGCTAGGGTCTTTGGGTTTATTGAACACTAGCTTATTGAGGTCATTTGCTCCTAGTCTATTCCATTGATCCACCCTTCTGTCTCTTAGCCAGTACCATATTGTTTTGATGACCACTGGTTTATAGTACAGTTTAAGATATGGTACTTCTAGGCTCTCATCCTTCACTTTTTTTTTCATTATTTCCCTTGATATTCTTGATCTTTTGTTCTTCCAGATGAACTCTGATATAATTTTTGCTAATTTTATAAAAACATTTTTTGGTAGTTTGATAGGTATTGCACTAAATAAGTAGATTAATTTGGGTAAGATTGTCATTTTTATTGTTAGCCATGAGAAATTAATGCTTTTCCAGTTTTAATTGTATGAAAAGTGGTTTGTAGTTCTGTTCATATAATTCCTGTATTCGTCGTGGTAAATAAATTCCTAAATATTTTATATTGTCTAGAGTTTTAAATGGAGTTTCTCTTTCTAACTCCTGTGACAAGTCCAGCTCAACAAGTTATTTGGGGGTCATGGAATGGGATAAGAGGAATGAAGTTGGGATCAGGAGGGTCACAGACAGATTTACAGACAGACTCAAGGAGTCTTTCTGATCAGTGACAAAATTTATTGATTTCATGAAGGTACTTATAAAGAACATGACATAGGCTAAGAGATTGGGTAAGCTTTTTGCAGGGACAATGGTTAGTAATGATTTACAATCTTAGTACAATGATTTAGTTTACCTCACCAAGTAAATATCTAGCCAAACTTCTCACAGAATTCCAGCATCAGTAATTTCTTGGAAGAACATACAGTATTTGGGGAGGGGAAGGGTTGAATTCTCATGCTGAGGAGGCAAGCTATGTTCCTGGCTATTGCTAAGCTATGGCTTCCCAGAGACTTTGCAAATTGGGGTTCACTCACTACTAGGGGCTACATTCCTGCTGCTGAATTTTTTTGGAAATATATAGAAATGTTGATGATTTATGTGGTTTTATCTTAAGTCCTGCAACTTTGCTATAGTTGTTAATTATTTCCACTAGCTTCTTAGTTGATTCTTTAGGATTCTTTAAGTAGACCATCATATTATCTGCAAAGAGTGATAGTTTAGTCTCCTCGTTGACTACTTTAATCCCTTCAATTTCTTTTCTTCTCTAATTGCTACTGCTAGTGTTTCTAGTATAGAAGTGATATAGAGGTGATAATGGGCATCCTTGCTTCACTCCTGATCTTATTGGAAAAGCTTCTAACTTGTCCCCATTGCAGATGATACTTGATGATTTTAAATATATACTGTTTATTATTTTGAGGAAGAACCTTTCTTTTCCTATACTTTCCAGTGTTTTCAAAAGGGATGGGTGTTGTATTTTGTCAAAGGCTTTTTCTGCATCTATTGAGGTAATCATGTGATCTCTGTTGGTTTGATTATTGATATGGTCAATTATGTGGATGGTTTTACTAATATTAAACCATCATTCCTGGTATAAGTCCCACCTGGTCATAGTGGATAATCCTTGTGATAATTTGCTGTAGTGTTTTTGCTAGTATTTTATTTAAGATTTTTGCATCTAAGTTCATTAAGGAGATTGGTCTGTAGTTTTCTTTCTCTGGTTTTGGTCTACCTGACTTTAGAATCAATACCATATTTGTGTCATTAAAAGAATTTGGTAAGACTCCTTTGCTTATTTTGTCAAATAATTTGTATAGTATTGGAATTAGTTGTTCTTTCAATGTTTGATAGAATTCACTTGTGAATCCATCTGGCCATGGGGATTTTTTTCTTAGGAAGTTCTTTGATGACTTGTTCAATTTCTTTTTCTGAGATGGAATTATTTAAGTTTTCTATTTCCTTTTTTGTTAGTGTAGGCAATTTATGTTTTTTTAAATATTCACCCATTTCACCTAGATTGTCATATTTATTGCCATATAGTTGGGCAAAGTAGTTCTTAATAATTACCTTAATTTCCTCTTCATTGGAGGTGAGATCACCCTTTTATCCTTGATACTGTTGATTTAATTTCTTCTTTCTTTTTTTTTATTAACCAGTACTTTTTCTATTTTATTTGTTTTTTCAAAGTGCCAACTCCTAGTCTTATTTATTAGTTCAATAGTTCTTATACTTTCAATTTGATTAATTTCTCCTTTAATTTTTAGGATTTCCAATTTAGTTTTTATCTGAGGATTGTAAGTTTATTCTTTTTCTAATTTTTTAAGTTGCAAGCCCAATTCATTGATCTCATTCTTCTCAATTTTGTTGCTGTAGACACTCAGATATAAATTTTTCTCTTGAGTACTGTTTTTGGCTGTACCCACAGGTTTTGATATGATGTCTACTCATTGTCATTCTCTTTAATGAAGTCCATAATTGTTTCTATGATTTCTTTTTTGACCCACCAGTTTTAAAGAATTAGATTATTTAGTTTCCAATTAATTTTAAATTTGCTTTTCCATGGACCCTTAAGTTAAGTATGATTTTTATTACTTTATGATATGAAAAAATTGTATTTTTATTTCTGCTTTTCTGCATTTGTTTGTAATATTTCTATGCCCTAGTACATGGTTGATCTTTGTATATATATATATACATATATACCATGTACTGCTGAGAAGTTATATTATTTTTTATTCCTATTCAGTTTTTTTCAGATATCTACTAACTCTAATTTTTCTAGCATTTCATTCATTCCCCTTAGTCCTTTCTTATTCATTGTTTGGTTTGATTTATCTAGTTCTGAAAAGGGAAGGTTGAGATCCCCCAATAATATGGTCTTACTCTCTATTTCCTTCTTAAGCTTAAATTTTTCCTTTAGAAATCTAGATGCTATGCCATTTGGTGCATAAATGTTTATTAATAATATTACTTCATTGTTTATAGGAGCCTTTAACCAAATGTAATTTCCTTCCTTATCTTTTTTAATCAGATCAGTTCCTACTTTAGCTTTGTCTGATGTCATGATCGCTACTCCTGATTTTTTTTTTATTTTAGATGACACGTAATAAATTCTGTTCTAGCCTTTTACCTTGAATCCGTGTGTCACCCTGCCTCAAATGTGTTTCTTGTAAATAACATATCATAGGATTCTGTTTTAATCCACTTTGTTCTACACTTCTGTTTAATGGGTGAGTTCAAACCATTCACATTCAGCATTATGATTACTAACTATATATTGTCCTCCATCATATTATCCTCTTTAATTCCTGCTCTATTCCCTTTCTCTCTGTTCTTCTTCACCAGTGTTTTGCTTATTGTCACCCGCCCACTTTCTCCTCCTTCCAATTACCTTCCTCTTCCCTTGTCTTATTCCCCTTCTACTTCTCTGTGGGGTAAGATAGAATCCCATATCCCACTGAATATACTTGTTTTACCCTCTCTGAGCTATGAGAGTAAAGTTTAAGCATTGCTCATCACCACCCTTATCCTCCCCTCTCTAGAATGATTTTTCATGCCTCTTTATGTTATATAATTTACCCCATTCTATCTCTCCCTTCTCTTTTCACTCAGTGCAACCTCTCAGCCCTTCATTGATTTTTTACATATCATTCATATGCATACACATATCATACATGCATATTGTTCCATATCATCACATTTACATATACATCATATCATCATACTTAGCTTACTTCTCCTCCCTCATTTCTGAGTAAATTCCTTCAAGGGTGTGCCTGATTGGATCAAGTACACAGTGAGACCAAAAACTTGAGATTAAGCCTGAGGCTAGAATTTTATCAGTTCGACCTGATCAAGATCAGAGTGAGATCAAAAGTTTACACCTAAGCCTGAGGCAAGTCTTTAAGCTATCAGGATCACAAGGGCCAATTGAATCAGCAGGGGGAGGGGGGCTTTCAGGGCCCTCAGGCCTCAGACCATCACACCCCCCCCCAAGCCTACCTATGTTTTAATGAATTTCTGGGACAAGATGGACACCATGTTGAGTGACAAGACCTCGGAATGTACCCACATGCTGTGAGCCAGGGCCAAAAGTCAGTTGGAGCCAACCATATAAATATCCATCATGCACAGCACAAGATACAGGTAGAGACTGGAGATTCTTCACCCTCTCACAAACTCTGGCTTGACTTGGCCAAAGCCATGATGTTCTTCTTGAATGACAGTGATATTGCTCTCTCACAGCTGTATTGATTCATTAAAATTCTAGCCTCAGGCTTAATCTCAAGTTTTTGGTCTCACTGTGTACTTGATCCAATCAGGCACACCCTTGATTGTCCTGTCTTGGAGTTCCATTCTGAGCTTTAGGCAAAAAGATCAATACTTAGTACTTAGTACCATCATCCACCTCAAAGTGTGAATTAAGTCCTTGTTCCAAGCCTAGAATAGAATTCCCTGGGCTGGGATTCCAGACTTCTCCACAGTTTAAAATTTTAAGGGGTATGATTGGCTTTTACCTCTATTTGCTCAGGCAGGGTCTCAGGGTCTGGATGTTGGCTCAGGTATAGGTTCCTAAACCTTGGACAGCATATGTGGGGTTGGGATTGGGGAGTGTGGCTCACTCTTGGCTTGCTCTTCCCTCCTTGCTACAGCTTCTTGCCGGGTCTGCTCTTCTTTCACCCCAGTGCCTCAGATGTTCATTGCCTACCTTTGGGGTTTTTCTTTTCTTGACAATTGTTTCACTCTGTCTCTTTGTTGGTTCTTTCACTCCTGTATTTCTTTTGTGATGATATTTTAATCTTGGTTGGGGAGGATTCTCATGGTGGCACAGAGCTGCTAAGAATTACTCCACTATCTTGGCTCCATCCCTGGAACTCCTGGTAAATTCTCATTTTTACTAATTTTATAGTTTACATAAAACTATAAAATCAATAAAAACATAAAATCAAATTTTGATTTGAAGAATTTCTGTTTTGTGTTTATTTGTGTGCTTTAAAAATATTTCTTTTCTACTTTTTTAGTTGCTTCCCCAATGGTTCATCAATTATTTTTATTATTTGTGGATGAAAGTGTTTAGAGATTTAAGACTAACCATTGCCATCTTCATTTATGAAAGTCTCTGCTAATTTCACAAATTGTTCTATGGCCCTCACATTCTTTAGGATTAAATTATTTAGATCCTATTTATGTTTATATCATTTGTTCAAATGATATTTATAATGTTACAAACAAACAAAATAAATCATAATTTTTATGACATTTTGGATAGTAAAGAATTGTATTTAGTAATTTTTTGCATTTAATTCTAAGTGGTTTTTGCCCTAGAAATGTGCAAATTTTGTTTGTTTGCTGAGAAATAACGGAAAAATACATATATTCTTTTTGACCCAAAATCAGTTTCTCCAGGAGTGAATCATATCAAGCTTTAAGATATTATACACAAAGGTGACTCAGCTGATTGAGAGCCAGGCTCAGAGACAGGAGGTGCTAGGTTCAAATCTGACCCCAAACACTTATTAGCTGTGTGACCCTCAGCAAGTTACTTAACCCCTCATTGACTAAAACTTACCAGTCTTCTGCCTTGGAACCAATACACAGTATTGATTCTAAGATGAAAGGTAAAAGTTTAAAGATAAAATAAAATATTCTATCCAATCTTTCCCTTCTTCCTAATTTATCTATCTTTTTTTTTTAGATATGTCTGGATCTGAAAAGGGCACATTGTGGTCCTGGACTATTATAGGTTAGTTGCTCATTTTACCTTATAATTCCATTAATTTTTCTTTATATATTTAAATGCATACACATTAATTATTGACATTGGTTAAATACTTATAATTCCTTTAAGCATAAAGTAGTTTTCTCTCTTGTCTCTTTTAATCATGTCTACTTTTTCTGTGGATTTATCTGAGATCATGATTGCCACCCCAGATTTTTTCATTTCATTTTTCTGGAACATAATACATTTTACCCTTAATTTTTTTATTTAAAGTTTGCATGAATTTTTATGTTTTCATTTCTCTTTTTTTGTTAACAACAGATTGTTTAATTTGCTTTCTTAATCTTTATGCTTTCATTTGTCTTTTTGTTAACAACAGATTGTTTAATTTGCTTTCTAAATCATACTACTATCCTTTTGAGTTCTATAGATATTCTCAGTTATGCTTTTTAATTTGTTTTTACAATATCATGTCCTCTTGTAATATGAGTTCCTTTTGTCTTCTTCATACCCACTTTACACCTATGGTGTATGGAGTATGTAGGGAGGACTAGCACCTTTGATATGACAGCTTGCTGAGCCGTTTTCTTGGCTGATCATCCTCCTTTGGTGTCCATTATTCACACCTGTGTTGCCAAAAAGCTGTAGTATGCACAACAGCCTGGTAAAATTGTCTTGGTAGGTGAGTGAAACCAGACAGTGTAACCAACAGGTCTCAAACTTAATGGTGAGTTAGGGAACATGTCTCCCCCAAGCATGTGAATATTTCCTCTTTGAATGGGAGGGTGAGAACAATTTGTTCTAATAGCCGTGAAGGTGGCTGAAGCAGACAATGTAGAGTATTTAGAACTTGGTCAGACGTTGAAGATGCCAAGGTTATCCATTGCATCTCAAGACATCACAAGTCATCTTGAATTTTGTTCTTGCCACTGGACGTTGACAATTTTGGAAAGAGAGACTAAAGCTGACAACTTTGAGTAACTCTGCTTCACTTAAATCCCACTAATGCACAAATCAAAACATCACCTTTATGATATCATTGATCTGATTAGAAAATAAAGGACAAACAACAACAATCCACCTTTTACACAGGAAAAAAGTGACAAAAAGAATGTGATCAATACCTAAATAATCCCATATCAGAAATAGAAATTGAACAAGCCAACAAAGAACTCCCTAAGAAAAAATCACCAGGACCTGATGGATTCACAAGTGAATTCTATCAGACATTCAAAGAGCAACTAATCCCAATACTATACAAATTATTTGATATGATAAGCAAAGAAGGAGTCCTACCAAATTCCTTTTATGACACAAATATGATACTGATCCCAAAGCCAGGTAGACAAAAAACAGAGAAAGAAAACTATAGACCAATCTCCCTAAAGAACATAGATGCAAAAATCTTAAATAGAATATTAGCAAAGAGACTCCAGCAAGTAATTAAGAAGATCATCCACCATGATCAGGTGGGATTTATACCAGGAATGCAAGGTTGGTTCAACATTAGGAAAACCATCCACATAATTGACCATATCAACAGTCTAACAAACAAAAATCACATGATTATCTCAATAGATGCTGAAAAAGCCTTTGACAAAATACAGCATCCATTCCTATTGAAAACACTGAAAAGTATAGGAATAGAAGGACCTTTCCTAAAAATAACAAACAGTATATACCTAAGACCATCAACAAGCATTATATGCAATGGGGATAAATTAGAAGCCTTCCCAATAAGATCATGAGTGAAACAAGGATGCCCATTATCACCTCTATTACTCAACATAGTACTAGAAACACTAGCAGTAGCAATTAGAGAAGAAAAAGAAATTGAAGGTATCAAAGTGGGCAAAGAGGAGACTTTGCAGATGATATGATGGTATACTTAAAAAATCCTAGAGAATCAACTAAGAAGCTGGTAGAAATAATCAACAACTTTAGCAAAGTTGCAGGATACAAAATAAATGCACATAAATCATCAGCATTTCTATATATTTCCAACACCTTAGAGCAGCAAGAGGTAGAAAGAGAAACACCATTTAAAATCACCCTAGACGATATAAAATACTTGGGAATCTATCTACCAAAACAAACACAGCAATTATATGAACACAACTACAATACACTTTCCAAACAAATAAAACTGGATCTCAACAATTGGAAAGCCATTAATTGTTCATGGGTAGAACGAGCTAACATAATAAAAATGACCATTCTACCCAAATTAATTTACCTATTTAGCGCCATACCTATCAAACTACCAAAAAACTTCTTTACTGAATTAGGAAAAACTATAACAAACTTCATATGGAATAACAAAAGATCAAGAATATCAAGGGAAATAATGGGAAAAAATGCGAAGGAAGGGGGCCTAGCAGTACCAGATATTAAACTATACTATAAAGCAGCAGTCATCAAAACAATATGGTACTGGCTAAGAGGCAGAAGGGAGAATCAGTGGAATAGACTTGGGGTTAATGACATCAGCAAGACAGTATCTGATAAACCCAAAGAGCCCAACTTTTGGGACATGAATCCACTATTTGACAAAAACTGCTGGGAAATTTGGGAAACAATATGGGAGAGATTAAGTTTAGATCAACGTCTCACACCCTACACCAAGATAAATTCAGAATGGGTGAATGACTTGAATATAAAAAGGGAAACTATAAATAAGTTAAGTGAACACAAAATAGTATACCTGTCAGATCTCTGGGAAAGGAAAGATTTTAAAACCAAGCAAGAGTTAGAGAAAATTACAAAATGTAAATTAAATGGTTTTGATTATATTAAGCTAAAAAGCTTTTGCACAAACAAAAACAAT
>NC_058130.1:282831748-282861545 GCF_016433145.1 Gracilinanus agilis | reverse complement strand
TATGTCCTTCAATTGGGGAATGGCTGAACAAACTGTGGTATATGCGGGTGATGGAATACTATTGTGCTAAAAGGAATAATAAACTAGAGGAGTTCCAGGTGAACTGGAGAGACCTCCGGGAACTGATGCAGAGCGAAAGGAGCAGAGCCAGAAGAACACTGTAAACAGAGACTGATATACTATGGTAAAATCGAATATAATGGACCTCTGTACCAGCAACAATGCAATGACACAAGGCAGTTCTGAGGGATTTATGGTAAAGAACACTACCCACATTCAGAGGAAGAACTGCAGGAGTAGAAACACCGAAGAAAACAACTGCTTGAACACATGGGTTGAGGCGGACATGATTGGGGATGTAGACTCAAAACTACCACACCAATGCAACTATCAACAATTTGGAAATAGGTCTTGAACAAGGACACATGTTAAAACCAGTGGAAATGTGCGTTGGCCTTGGGGGGGTGGGGGGTGAAGGGGAAAGTAGGAGGGCTTAAGTGTATATTAAACTTAGCATAGTTGCTGCTACACTGCCTTGCCTTTTCGTGTCTCCTGAATTTCTTTCTCTCTTCTTTGTATTCTGATATTTCATTGATACTTTTTTTTGCCTTTTATTTTTATACCACAATCAATCAACAACTGAACAACTATCTTTTATCTCCTCGGGATATAATCCAAGGATATAGTACCCCAAGTAGATGAAAGATATTTGTTCATTTATTTTAGTCCTATCAAGCTCTTTGTTACCTGTATTTGGGGTTTTCCAAAGATACTGGAGTGGCTTGCCATTTCCTTCTCCAGCTCATTTTACATATGAGGAAACTGAGGAAAACAGAGTTAGGTGATTTCCCAGGCCCTGAATTAAATAACTAGATGTTACCAGGATGGTAATGGGATATTAAGTAGGTCAAGGAATGATTGTTCAGGACCAGTATCAGAAGATACACAGGGTTTGGGAAGGCCAACAGGATAAAGCTGACAGGATATCAAATGCAGTCCAAATAGGGTTTTATTTAAGGCAAGGGAAGATAGGGAAGGGAATTAGAATAACCTTATCTAAATTATATCATTAACCCTCCCCAATAAATCTAGTTGCTCCCTTCAGTGAGATGTTAGCTGCACTGTTATTTAATTCTCTACCTGAAATCCCAGTCCCTACAATAAATACACTCCACTAACTCAAACCCCACCTTACATGATGATAGAGGTGATAAGGTTGGAAGTTAAGCAGGAACAGGCCTCAGGAAAAGGTTCTCACTGACAGATGCCTTAGATGATTCAAGCAGCTTCTGTTGATATATCTTTCAGTCAGCAGGAACAGGATAAAGACAGGAACAGGTAATTGGTAAGATGGATCAGAAGGAAAGCCACAGGAGAGAGAATAGCCAGCTCACCAGGTCACCCCAGGAGACTAGACAAAACTCAACCTCCAGCTGCCTCTGCTCTTTTCAGCAGATCCTGCTCATATGCTCTTTCCTTAAAACAGCCCCACGTTAGTAAGTGTCTGATATCAGATTTGAATTCAGGTCTTCCTGACTCTAAGCCTACTCTTTACCCCACTGCACCATCTGGCTGCTCCATAAAAAATAGAGGGAAAGTCATTATATGAATAAAAACTTTCATAGCAGCACTTTAGCAAAGAACTGAAAACTAAGGATTGTAAGGGTGAAAAGGGGGTTTTTTGGGTTCAATATATTAAGAGATGGTTGCCAGAGGATTGAGCTATTATCAATCCTCAATTAAGAATAATCTCAAGTCAAAATTGACTTTTATGGAAGTTTATTTACATGAGAAGAGAGAGAGGAAGTAAGGAAATAAGAATCTATATCACTAATCAATCCAGGTAGATCTTAGCCCTCAGCCAAGGGTTAAAGGGCCTGAGGCCCGGAGGTGAATGGAGCAAACTTCATTCACAGAGTCTATTAAAGAAGTTTCTTAATAGAAGTTCAGGAAGATTCAGTCTTTAAACTCACCACGTGGCACAGTCTCAGTCCCGAACCAGCAGAGCCCCCTCAGGTCCCCTTCACCGAACCAGAAGAAGCTTCACTCACTCAACTCCCTGTTTTTAAAGGGGTCACTTATGTGTCACTTCCTGTGTCTCCCTCCTAATTTGCATGTCCAATCACAATAGACACTTCTCATAGTACTGCCTAGGGGGCAGTCAGTTGATTCTGATTTGTCACCCACTCTAGCACAAGTGGGTTATGGACCGCCCAGAATTAGAGGCGTTCTCACCTTTGGTGATTAAATCTAAAGATGGGCAGGGTAGACTTAATCTAATACAGGCTGTACCCATAAATTGGGGGTAGTTAAAAATTATGTTATATGATGCATGACTATATCAATAAGTATTTATGAATATATTAGTAAATATTAAGTATCTGTTCTAGTTATATGCCAGGCACTGTTCACCAGGAACTTATATTCTAAAGAGAAAGAAGGAGAAATACATATAAGTATATATAGAATAAAGAGAATAAATACAAAGAAGTTAAATGCCAAGTAGTTTTAGGCCCTAGTAGGCTAAAACTGTGTAAAGCTTTAATGTAGAATAAGATACTTTAACTGTATTTTGAAGAAAGAGAAGAATTCTTTGAGGCATAGATGAGGAGGAGTACATTGTCACTATGAGGATAGACAGTACAAAGACATGGGATGGAAGTGGGGGGTGTATAAGATGAAGTATCATGTGTAAAGAGCATAAAAAAGGTCAGTTTGACTATATAACAAAATGTTAGAGAAATAATGTCCAATGAGGCTAGAAAGATAGGTTGGGGCAAGGGTGCAGTTAATTAAAAACTTAGAAGTTTATCTTTGATTCTAGAAGCAATAGAAAGCCACTATATATAACACTTTATTTTATATTTTATGTTATTTTCCTTATTTGTCATTTTTCTTACCATGATGGATATGAGAACCTTAGATTTGTTTTAATTTGCATTCCCTAATTGTTAGTGATTCAGAACATTTTTCAATGTAATTATTGATAGTTTTCCTTTGTTCTTTTGAGAATTGTCTGTTCTTATCCTCTGAGCACTGTTCTACTGACTTTTTATTCTTATATATTTATATTAGTATCTTGAATATACAAAAATTATACTACTAAGATTTTCCCCAGCAAACGCTTTCCTTTCTCATTCCTACTGTACTGATTTTGTTTGTGCAAAAAACTTTTTCCCCTTTTTTATTTTTTTTAAAGACAACCTCAGGGCAGCTAGGTGGCTCAGTTGATAAAGAGCCAGGCCTAGAGATGAGAAGTCCCAGGTTCAAATTTGGCCTCAGATACTTCCTACCTGTATAACTCTGGGCAAGTCAATTAACCTCAGTTACCTAGCCCTTGCCACTCCTCTGCCTTGGGACTGATACTTTGTATTAATTCTAAGAGAAAAGATAAGGATTTTTGTTTTGTTTTTGTTTTTGTTTTTTAAGAAAAAAAGACAATCTCTTCATTTTACTGAAGCTGGAAGCAGAGGGTCTATTCACAGGTCTTATTCTGTTTTGATCACCATAGGAGCTTTGACCTATTCCATTTCCATTGTGGGCTGATTTGCCTTTCTTTATGAAAATTGGTGGTCTCCCACCCACAGGGATTTACCATATTGAGGCCAAATATAGTACAGACACCCAATCAGCATAGTCCACTGCAGCTCAGAATTCCCATGAAATTCACCAATCTCAGCCTGCCTAGTAGCTGGCATTATATCATCTTCAAATAGTTGTAAATAAATTTTTATTTTGTCTATGCTTATTCCCTCAATTATTTTTTTCTTTTCTTCATTCTATAGTTACCATTTCTAGAACTATATCAAGTGATAATGCTAATGATGAGCATCATTTTATTTTAAACCCCTGATCTTACTGGAAAGGTCTCTAGCATTTTTCCATTGCTGATGATTCTAGCCCTTTATTTTAGGTAAATACAATTTACCCAATTAAGGAAATGTCTATTTGCTGCTACATTCTGCAGTTTTTAGTTGTCTTTTGGGAATCTCCCAACCTTGGTTGCACTTGTCTATTCCCATATGTAATTAATTACCTACCATGGATCCATAATTTCAGGCTCTATACTTTGCAGTAGCCTTACTCAGATTATGCTGACTTAAGTCTAGTCCCTTAGGATAACCTCAGACTCTGGTAGTGATAGTCTTGGACTACAGTCATCCTTTGCTATATCGTGGTTATATGTGCTATATCACAGCTTCACTCTATTATGGTTTTAAAAAATATATAATTCTGTATCATGGAGTTTTCACTATATCATAGGATTTTGCGGGTGAATACCATACTGTACAATGGAAATGCAGTATGCCACCACCACTTGCACAAAAGCAACCAACCACAGTGCTCTGTTCTGTATCCTGGGAGCTGATTGGCTCGATGACTGTAGCGTCGTCCATTCGCTCTCCCCCTACTTCACAGATTTTCACCTATCACAGGGGTCTCTGGAACATAACTACCGTGATAAATAAGGGATCACTGTATTTCCTGTGGACCTATTCCAAGCTCTATAGCTTCAGGTTGTGGTCTCTGAAGCAGTCCTACAAAGATTGTACCTGCATTTAATTTTCTTGCATTTTTATCTACCAAAAGTCCTCTTTTAAAGGTGTTATTTTTCTTTGTTTTATTTCACATAACATTCCCTCCTTTCTTGCTAACAGATGTCTCTGGAGAGCTAGTCTTGAATAGAACCTTTTATGTTGCCTTTTTTAACTTTAAGTTCAAGTACAAGCTTCTTAATAGCCTATGTATTGAAGCAGGATTGTACAGGGGAGAGCTCACTAATGTTATAGACAAAGGATATAGGCTTAAATCATGCCTCCAAAGCTTACAGGTGTGACCACAGTCATGTCATTCAACTGCCCTTTGCCCTCAGTTTCTTTATCTGTAAAATTTGGTGGGGGGAGATGAGGTAGGTGACTTCTGGGACCCTTTCTAACTCTATGTTCCTGTGATCCTATTGACACACTAAACAGCATACTATGCATCACCATACCTTTATAGACAGAAGCAATTCTCTTTAGTCTTGATATTGGCAAAACCGACTAACATACTACAGAGACAGTTTTTAGAAGAGAAATTTAAATGCCTTGAAGTATAGTTTCTGTTCCTATTATCTATCTTTTATCCTATCTCCCTTACCAAATTGGAGAAACCAGTGAAATTTTCTTCTGGCTTCTCTACTTCTCTTTGAATATTACTTCTCTCCACTTATTCTTTTAAACCCTTACCTTCCATCTTAGAATCAATACTGTGTATTGGTTTCGAGGCAGAAGAGCAGTAAGGGCTATTGATTTGCCCAGGGTCACACAGCAAGGAAGTGTATGAGGCCATATTTGAACCCAGGGTCTCCCATCTCTAGCTGGCTCTCAATCCACTGAGTCACCCAGCTGCCCCTTCTCCACTTAATTTCTGCCTCTCTGGGTACCTACTGCTTTCATTGCTGCCTTTTGTCTGTACCAAGTTCCTTACTGTGACAGCAGCTCATCCAGAGGGCTCCATTCATTGCTCCAGGATGACTTCTGGGGCTTCAAACAAACCTTGTTCTAAAGTAGAGTTGATTTTTCAGCATCGTCAGGAGTGGACAGCAGTGCCTCAGGAAATAAAGTTGATATATTTCAGAAATTGTTATGGTAAAAAAGTTCATTTTTCCATATTTTGCCACTTCCTAGTAGTACATCATAGTAGTACATCATAGTAGAGTGAAAAAAGTATGGATCTGAAAGCTGCAAACAGAGAATAACATTTGGTAAGTCTCAATTTACCTATATAAAATTAGGAGAGTGGAGAGATAGTAAAACTGTATTGAAAGAACCTGTCTGAATATAGTGGACGACAATAAGAAAACCTGAGTTAAAGCCCCAGTTCTTTTAGCTATATGATCCTAGGTGAATCTTTTAACATGTTTTGAGTTTTCAGTTTCCTCATCTGTAAAATAGAGATAAAAATAACTGCATGAGGATAGGTTGTTGTAAAGATGGAATGGTTTTCATTTGCAAAACAAAGGAGTTCCACTAGACAACTCCTTAAGTTTTATTTTTTTTCTTGCCCCAGGATTCTGTGATTCTGTATTCTGACTCTAGAATGATCCCTTTCCTTATTTCTAAACATTTATTAATATTTATATTTTAGAAAAGTTAACATGGTTACATGATTATGCTCTAACTTTCCCCTTCACCCCCCGACCTCCCCCCCTCCCCTGGCCTATATGCATTTCCACTGGTTTTAACATGTGTCATTAATCAAGACCTATTTCCAAATTGTTGATAGTTGCATTGGTGTGGTACTTTCGATCCCCAATCATGACCTCTTCAACCCATGTATTCAAGCAGTTGATTTTCTTCTGTGTTTCCTCTCCTGCAGTTCTTCTGAATGTGGGTAGCATTCTTTACCATACATACCTTAGAATAGTCCTGGGTCATTGCATTGCTGCTAGTACAGAAGTCCATTACATTCCATTTTACCACATTATATCAGTCTCTGTGTAGTGTTCTTCTGGCTCTGCTCCTTTCACTCTGCATCAGTTCCTGGAGGTCTCTCCAATTTGCATGGAATTCCTCCAGTTCATTATTCCTTTTAGCACAATAGTATTCCATCACCAGCATATACCACAATTTGTTTAGCCATTCTCCAATTGAAGGACATACCCTCATTTTCCAGTTTTTTGCCACCACAAAAAGTGCAGCTATAAATATTTTCGTGCAAGTCTGTTTATCTATGATCTCTTTGGGGTACAAACCCAACAATGGTATGGCTGGATCAAAGGGCAGGCATTCTTTTATAGCCCTTTGAGCATAGTTCCAAATTGCCAGCCAGAATGGTTGGATCAGTTCACAACTCCACCAGCAATGCATTAATGTCCCAATTTTGGCACATCCCCTCCAGCATTCATTACTCTCACCTTCTTTCATTTTAGCCAATCTGCTAGGTGTGAGGTGATACCTCAGAGTTGTTTTGATTTGCATTTCTCTAATTATTAGAGATTTAGAACACCTTCTCATGTGCTTATTGATACTTTTGATTTCTTTACCTGAAAATTGCCTATTCATGTCTCTTGCCCATTTATCAATTGGGGAATGGCTTGATTTTTTATACAATTGATTTAACTCCTTATATATTTGAGTAATTAGTCGCTTGTCAGAGTTTTTTGTTATAAATATTTTTTCTCAGTTTGTTGTTTCCCTTCTGATCTTGGCTACATTGTTTTGGTTTGTACAAAAGCTTTTTAGTTTTATATAATCAAAATAATTTATTTTACATTTTGTAATTTTCTCTAACTCTTGCTTGGTTTTAAAATCTTTTCTTTCCCAGAGATCTGACAAGTATACTATTCTGTGTTCACTTAACTTATTTATAGTTTACCTGCGCCCTGTTGTGGGATCCCTTCTTTCCTCTGGATTTGTTTTTATGTCTTCTTGAGGAGTCCTATATGTGTGGGTTAGGAGAAATCAAGCAGCTGCTTTTTACTCTGCTGCCATCTTAACCCTGCCTTTCCTTATTTCTAAAAACATATTGGTTCTAATAAATATATTGTTGCCTGAGCATATAGAGAGCATAATGTATTCATCCCAAACCTTAGGTGTTGTCTTACAGAAAGCATTTTATTAGGCTACTTCTAATAATAAATCACTCTTATTATCAGGATTTCTGACTCATCATACTGTTTTGTTTTCTTCCCAACATAATTTTATAGCCACAGTTTCATGGCCTTGTGAATCTAAATTATTCAGTTCTAGTAAAAATTCTTAGTTTCCCTCCTATTTGATTGCAATTTAACATTTGGAACTTCTTATTCATCTTCGTGGTGTTATGGGTAATATTGATCTTGTTTGGGGTTTGGATATTGATGGCTAGTTGATACTGATCAGGTGGTATAGACAGGCCAAAGATGTCAGGATAACCTATTTGAAAGTGGTGAATGAAATGCTGGACAACACTTAATCCAACTCTTTTTTAAATATTATGAGGAGAGGCAGGGACAGGATAAAGGAGGTAGGAATAAATGGGAAAACTCTTATCTAATTCTAATATTTCTTAATATAACCCCACCAATCTAAATCCTCTCAGATTTGCTTCTTGTTCACCTGGTGAACCTCCTTAAACTATTCCCAACTATCTAAAATCCAACTTCTCTCTAACTAAACTTATTCTAATAGATGAACCTCAATTTATATTAATCTCCTTAAAATAATCTATGAAAATTAACAAGTTGCCCAAAGCTAACTGCCAGATATTGCTGTTAGAATCTCTAGGCTGTTTGACTTTCCTGTGAGAGAGAGTCAGAAACTGCCATTGTTCCAGTGAGAGCGAACAGAGCCCTTTACTGGTAGCTGTTTCTCTCTTTGGGAGAAAAGCTCTTACTCTAACCAACTCTTCTTCAGTTTCTTAGATGCTAATTCAGCTTCTCAAAGTTAACTCTCTCAAAGAAAATAACAGATCTCCTCAGAGCAAATCCTCCAATAACCACCTCTCCAGAAGAAGTTCCAAAGAAAAAAACGCAGAATTCCCAACTCTTAATTCTCTTCCTTCTAGTTTCTTAAAGCACCGAGAGCAACCTTTTTTCTCTCTCCTTTCTTAAAGGGTAAGTAGTAAAGTGGGCAAACGCATTTCTCTGACCTTAAAATTTATTCTTAATAAAACTAAATAAATCCTAAACATAACAATAGAAACTTAGTTGAACCTTGGGTTCTGCTAAAAAATATTGAGAAACAGACTGTTCTAAATGCAGTTGTCTACTTTAAGCAATTAATAAATTTGTGCCCCACTTTATGATCTAATCTCTGGGGGGGTGGGGGGAAGGGTTAGTGATGGAGTCTGACTCAAAAAAATATGACACCATTCTTACATAAGGCAAACTTTTGTTGAAGATGGTTTTCAATTACTTTTATTTCAGCCTCCCATGTGGTTATTAAAATACTTAAGACCATAGCAGGTTTTAAATCTCCTAACACTGTAAACTTTTTGGCATTTAGGCTTTATTTCTAACTCAAAGGTAAACTGAAAATAGAAACTGTACTAATTTTAAAGTTCATTTGTATTCTTACAGGGCCACTGGAATATACAAGAAGTTAATATAAAATGGTTTCAATGATTTTTGATTCAATGATTCAATCACATTTTATGGATACGTGTAAACCTAAAGGATGACAAGTTTCTTAGCAACAAGGTCTAGAAAAAATGGAATCTCTGATTTGACCAGTCTTTCTTTTCTAGAAAATGCTCAGTGTTCTACCAAAAAAAACTAAAGAGGATGTGAGAAATTAATATATTCCTCAAAGCAGGATTTTCTGAGAGCATCCTACTCATCATTTCTCATGTCACAATAGTATTCTGTCACAATCATATACTACAATTTGTTCATCCATTTCCCAAATGATGAACATCCCTATAATTTCCAATTCTTTGACACCACAAGAAGAGCTGCTATAAAAATTTATGTACATTTAGTTTCTTTTCTTTTTTTGTTATAGATGAGAGACCTAAGGGCCAGAGAACTTAAATGACTTGTCCAAAGTCATAGTGTAAAGCTCTCCAAGAGTTTGGAAGCTAGTGAAAAATAAAATAGTCTGCCTTGGGAGGTAGTACATTACCGAAGTTTTTTTTAATAGAAACTATGATCATGTGTCATGTGCAAATTCAATTAACAAGATTCTGAGGTCTTAATTCCATAGTTATATATTTTTTTTACTTTTTAAAAATTAAACATAGCCAACTAAGCCATATACATAAAATCTAATGTTATAGTAAGAATAATATTTTGCTCATGTTTCTGGGATTTTTTTTAATTGTAAGACAATTTCTTCCTAACTACTGTTTTAGAAGTAGTGTTGAGGATATTTATAAGGGCTTAAATGCATTTATTTGCCATTTATTTCAGATAAGAAGATTATTAAGGCATTTCTAGAAGTAACCCAAAAATTTGAAATAGTGCAAGGTATTATTAAAAATTATTTCATTTAATACCTTATATGTTCAATTCCATCAAATTCCTGAAATATCTCTATTGTTTTAATAAACTCTTGATGAAAAGTAGTCAAAAATTAAATCACTCAGAGAAAATAACCCACATTCTCTTTGCTTAGGAAAGAATTCTATTTATATTTAGCCTAGTTATTGTCAGTGTTACTCTACCATTCTCTCACATTTGCACTGTTTTCCTTTCTTTTAATTATCTTTTTCTTCTCTTTATGCCTTTTATCTCCTTACTCTTAACTTTCTTTTTTCTATCAATTCTCCAAATTTAATAGTTTTTTAGAATTATGCTTAGCCTTATAAATAGCTCTAGTCAGTATGACGGTATAGTGAGCATGCTTTTTATGATGGAATTCAGTATAAAGATAGAATGCAAATGAATGCTATCAATGGCAGTAAGATAATATCAAAATTAAATACATAAATAATATGGCAAAGAAGGATCAAAACTATCCTAATTTCTATATTGAATCAGCAAAGAAATTGAGATGATTAATAACCTCAGCAAAATAACAGTATATAAAATAAATCCACAAAAGTAAACAACATTTCTGTTTAACAATAGAAAAGTCCAGGAATTAAAAATAGTTTTGTTCCTTCTTTGCCATATAAAATACTCCTACGTTTTAAAACTTAATTACCTGGCTCTTTCCTACACTGCCAGATTTCTTATACTTTATCACCTTCCACATATTCTTTGATCCAATGACAGTGGCCTCCTTGTTGTTCCTGACTCAAATCCTAACACTATGCCTCTTAACAGGTTGTTCCTCTTTTTCTTCATCCTTCAAATCTTAGCTAAAATCTCACCTTCTATAAGTGCCTTCCTTCTGATTATTCCATGTGTATGTATTCTTTCTCTTTTAAAGGCCAAGCTCAGGTTTACAAACTGGTTAGAACAAAGGTTCATACCTTGTCTTCAGTATTCACGATTTGTCAAAAAGTCAATCAGTGAAACATTTATTAAACATTTAATGTGTTCCAGGGACACTGTGTTGAGCATTGAGGGTACAAAGAAAGGCAAAAATTTAGTCTTATTCTTTCCTTCCCCTCCTCCCACCCCACTCCCATAGCCAATGCACAGTTCCACTGGGTTTTACATGTGTCATTGATCAAGACCTATCTCTGTATTATTGATATTTGCATTAGGGTGATCATTTAGAGTCTGCATCCCCATTCATATACCCATCGACCCATGTGGTCAAGCAATTATTTTTCTTCTGTGTTTCTGCTCCCACAGTTCTTTCTCTGGATGTGGATAGCGTTCTTTCTCATAAGTTACTCAGAAATGTATCATTGCATTGCTGATAGTAGAGAAGTCCATTACAATTGATTATACCACAGTATATCAGTCTCTGTGTATAATGTTCTCCTGGTTTTCCTCCTTTCATTCTGCATCAATTGCTGGATGTCATTCCAGTTCACATGGAATTCCTCCAGTTCATTATTCCTTTGAGCACAATAGTATCCCATCACCAGCAGATACCACAATTTGTTTAGCTTTTCCCCAATCAAAGAGCATCCCCTCATTTTCCAATTTTTTGCTACCACAAAGAGCGCAACTATACATATTTTTTTACAATTCTTTTTCCTTATTATTTCTTTGAGTTATAAACCCAGCAGTAGTATGTAGCTGGATCAAAGGTCAGGTGGTCTTTTAAAGCCCTTTGGGCATATTTCCAAATTGCCATCCAGAATGGTTGGATCAATTCACAACTCCACCAACAATGCTTTAATGTCCCAATTTTGCCACAGCCCCTCCAAGATTTAATACTTTCCTTTGCTGTCATGTTAGCCAATCTGCTAGGTGTGAGGTGGTACCTCAGAGTTGTTTTGATTTGCATTTCTCTAATTATAAGAGATTTAGAACACTTTCTCATGTGCTTATTGATAGTTTTGATTTCTTTATCTGAAAATTGCCTATTCCCCAATTGCAATTGGAGAATGCCTAATTAGACCTTTGTCAGAGGTTTTTGTTATAAAGATTTTTTCCCAATTTGTTTCTTTCCTTCTAATTTTGGTTGCATTTGGTATTGTTTGTACAAAACCTTTTTAATTTAATGTAATCAAAATTATTTTACATTTTATAATTTTTTCTAACTCTTATTTGGTCTTCAAATCTTTCCTTTCCCAAAGATCTGACAGGTATACTATTCTGTGTTCATTTAATTTACTTATAGTTTCTTTCTTTATATTCAAGTTTATATTCAAGTATTTATAATCAAGACCTTCTTTATATTCAAGTATTCTGAGTTTATCTTCATGTAGGCTGTGAGATATTGATCTAAACCTAATCTCTCCGATGCTGTTTTCCAATTTTCTCAGCAGTTTTTGTCAAATAGTGAATTTTTGTCCCAAAAGCTGGGCTCTTTGGGTTTATCATACCCTGTCTTGCTGAGGTCATTTACCCAAAGTCTATTCCACTGATCCTCCCTTCTGTCTCTTAACCAATACCATATTGGTTTTTTTGTTTTGTTTCTTTGTTTTGTAAAACCTTACCTTCTGTCTTGGAGCCAATACAGAGTATTGGCTCCAAGGCAGAAGAGTGGTAAGGACTAGGCAATGGGGGTCAAGTGACTTGCCCAGGGTCACACAGCTAGGAAGTGTCTGAGGCCAGATTTGAACCTAGAACCTCCCATCTCTAGGCTGGCTCTCAATATACTGAGCCACCCAGCTGCCCGCAGCATATCGTTTTGATGACCACTGCTTTATAGTACAGTTTAAGATCTGATACTGCTAGGCACCCCTCCACATTTTTTTCATTATTTTCCTTGATATTCTTGATCTTATGTTCTTCCAAATGAACTTTGTTATAGTTTTTTCTAATTCAGTAAAAAAGTTTTCCTGGTAGTTTGATAGGTATGGCACTGAATAAGTAAATTCATTTGGGTAGGATTATTATTTTTTTATGTTAGCTTGTCCTACCCATGAGCAATTAATGTTTTTCCAGTTGTTTAGATCTAGTTTTAAATGTGTGGAAAGTGTTTTGTAGTTGTGTTCATACAATTCCTGTGTTTTTCTTGGCAAATAGATTCCTAAGTATTTTATATTGTCTATGGTGAGATTTTAAATGGTGTTTCTCTTTCTACCTCTTGCTGTTCTGATGTGTTTTGGTAATATATAGAAATGCTGATGATTTATGTGCATTTATTTTGTATCCTGCAACTTTACTAAAGTTGTTGATTATTTCCAGTAGCTTCTTAGTTGATTCTCTAGAATTCTTTAAGTAGACCATCATATCATCTACAAAGAGTGATAACTTTGTCTCCTCATTGCCTATTTTAATACCTTCAGTTTCTTTTTCTTCTCTAATTACTACTGCTAGTGTTTCTAGTACCATTTAAAATAATAGAGGTGATAATGGGCATCCTTGTTTCACTCCTGATCTTATTAGGAAGGCTTCTAATTCATCCCTATTGCAGATGATGCTTGTTGATGGTTTTAAACATTTTATTTTTTTTTATTTTTTATTATTTTTAGGAAAGGCCCTTCTATTCCTATATTTTCTAATGTTTTCAACAGGAATGAGTGTTATATTTTATCTAACGCCTTCTGCATCTATTGAGATAATCATGTGGTTTTTGTTGGTTTGCTTGTTGATATGGTCAATTATATGGATGGTTTTCCTAATACTGAACCTTCCTTGCATTCCTGGTATAAATCCCAACTGATCATGATGAATAACCCTCGTGATCACTTGCTGGAGTCTTTTTGCTAGTGTACTATTTAAATTTTTTAATCAATATTCATTAAAGAGATTGGTCTATAGTTTTTTTTTCTCTTTTTTTGATCTGCCTGACTTTGGAATCAGTAGTATATTT
Source organism: Gracilinanus agilis (assembly GCF_016433145.1). Lineage (NCBI taxonomy): Eukaryota > Metazoa > Chordata > Mammalia > Didelphimorphia > Didelphidae > Gracilinanus > Gracilinanus agilis. Next base: position 282,847,755 of record NC_058130.1, on the reverse strand, counting down.
GTGTCATAAAAGGAATTTGATAAAACTCCTTCATTGCTTATTTTGTCAAATAGTTTGTGTAGTATTGAGATTAGTTGTTCTTTGAATGTTTGATAGAATTCACTTATGAATCCATCTGGCCCTGAGGATTTTTTCTTAGGGAGTTCTTTGATGGCTTGTTCAATTTCTTTTTCTGATTTCTGATATGGGATTATTTAAATATTCTATTTCTTGTTCTGTTAATCTAGGCAGTTTTATTTTTGTAAATATTCATCCATATCACCTAGATTGCTCTATTTACTGCCACATAATTGGGCAAAATAGTTTTAATTATTGCCTTAATTTCCTCTTCATTTGAGGTGAGGTCTTCCTTTTCATCTTTGATACTGTTAATTTGTTTTTCTTCTTCCCTTTTTTTTTATTAAATGAACCCATACTTTGTCTATTGTTAACAATTAAAAATGATAAAGGCTGATATTATGAGAGAAATTATTATTTTAATTGCCATGGCCATGTTGGTAAAATATATATGACCACACCTGACTATCCTTAAAAATGCCGCCCGTCTTTATCTCCACCCATCTTCCTCCTCTCGCACGCCAGAGAGCCCACTCAGGTAGCAAAAAGGCCATCTCAAGGCCGCCATCTGAATTTAAGTCGAGCTCAAAGTTGGTTCCCGTTCTCTGACCTAATCACTTCAGGAACTGGAAACCCATTGGATCATGGAGAATGTAATCTCAAAGTCCCCACGTGTCCACAGGAAGTTTGTAAGATACTTTTAAATGGCACCTCCCTGAATTCTAAACACACACTATTTTATTTGTTTTTTCAAAGTACCAGCTTCTTATTTATTAATTCAATAGTTCTTTCACTTTCAATTTTATTAATGTCTCCTTTAATTTTTAGAATCTTTAATTTAGTTTTCATCTGGGGATTTTTAATTTGTTCGCTTTTTATTTTTTTTAATTTGCATGCCCAATTCATTGAACTCTACCCTCCCTAATCTGTTAATATATGCACTCAGTGATATCAGTTTCCCCCTGAGTACTGCTTTGGCTGTATCCCATAGATTTTGGTAGGGTGTCTCATCATTGTCATTCTTTTCAATGAAAGTATTAATTGTTTCTATGATTTATTCTTTAACTAACTGATTTTGGAGAATCATATTAATTTCCAATTAATTTTTGATTTGCCTTTCCATGTACTCTTACTAATTATTACTTTTATTGCATTATGATCTGAAAAGGTTGCATTTATTATTTCTGATCTTTTGCACTTGTTTGCCATTTTTTATGCCCTAGTGCATGGTTAATCTTTGTAAATGTACTATGTGCTGCTGAAAAGGTGTATTCCTTTTTGTCCCTATTTATTTTTCCCTACATATCTATTAACTCTAATTTTTCTAAGATTTCATTCACATCTTTTACCTCTTTCTTATTTATTTTTTGGTTTGATTCATCTAGATCTGATAGAGGAAGGTTCAGGTCTCCCACTATTATAGTTTTACTATCTATTTCTTCCTTGAAGTTCACTACTTTCTCCTTTAGAAATTTGGATGCTATACCATTTGGTGAATACATTTTAAGTACTGATATTTCCTTATTGTCTATTCAGCCTTTTATCAGGAAGTAATTACCTTCCCTATCTCTTTTAATCAGATCTATTTTTACTTTGGCTTTGTTAGATGTCATGATTGCAACTCCTGCTTTTTTCTCAGTTGAAGCCCAATAGATTTTGCTCCAGCCTTTTATCTCTACTTTGTGTTTATCTATCTGCCTCATTTGTGTTTCTTGTAGACAACATATTTATTTTGGTTTGGATTTTGGTTTCTAATCCACTCTGCTATTTGCTTCCATTTTATGGGTGAGTTCATCCCATTCACATTTAGAGTTATGATTACCACCTGTGTATTCCCCAACATTTTGATTTCCTCTCCTAGTTCTGCCCTTTCTTCTTTAATTATTTCCTTCTATACCAGTGTTTTACTTTTAATCAGTCCCCATAATCCCCACCTTCATTTTACTTCCCTTCCTACCTCTTCTCTTCTTATTACCCTCTTATTTTCCTTTAGTATCTATTAAACTCCCTCCTCCCTCTCTTTCCCTCCCTTTTTGTATTCCCTGTCCCACTCCCCACCTTGGTTTTTCCGTTCTCACAATTCTCAACTAAAATTCAATACCAAAATGGATCTAGATGCCCATCCCTCTCAGAATTGATTCCACTGAGAGTAAGGTTTAAGTATTACCCATTAACACCCTCTTCCTCTCCTTATAATAGTATTCTTCCCCTCCCCTTCCCATGTGCCTCTTTCTGTGATATAGATTATCCAATTTTTCTTATTCCTTCAAGTTTCTCTTGGTGTGTAATATCATTTTTGCTATGCAAAATGGAGAGCAGGATGAGTGACACTCAGTAGTTTAGAATTTTGAACCATCCTAGATTGCCATGAGCCAGCAAGGAGAAGCAGTTGCTGGCAGGACTATAAAAAGGAAAAATTTGAACAAGAAGAGCTCTCAATCCTGCAAAAGAGACTTGGGGAGGTTGGTTGGGAACAGGGTAGACCAAACCAAATCAATTTAGGTTACACAAATCCTTTCCAATTACTACCAAACCTTCAACTTCTATGTAAAGTTATGCCATAAATTCACTCAAATGAACATCAAGGAAGAAATAACCTCAATACTCATACCAATCTCGTTCAGGTCAAGCTGTCTAGCCTACCCAGGTTGCAACAGAGAGGACAAACCTCTCCAGCTGACAGTCTCAAACCTGATTACCTTTAATTGACAACACCTAATCATCAGTAGTTTAGTCAAGCTTTCCTGACACCTCTTTCCTTTAACCCTGTTCCCTTTTCCTAAGTTTGTTATTATTAAATGCTAGGTGGATATCATCATTGCCCTTAGGATCATTGATTATATCCTTGGGTATTTGAAGGAAAGGGATTGCACTAACTAAATTTAAGTCACAGTCAGTAGCGTTAGCCATCAGTATAAGCAATCAAAGAAGCTGTGTGATCTAACCCAGCAGCTTCTTATCTGATCACTTATTACTTGGACACTGTTGTGTTGGAACTGGGTGTTTAGTTTCAAATATTTCTGTGGGGTCTTGGTGTTCACTACCACAATTTCGTGTTCACCGAGGCATTCTCACTCTCACTCAGCTCAGGTCCTCATACCATCAGAGTACCTTGAGCCATTTCTTTATCAGCTAACTACATCAGGATAACAGGTGCCATCTTGTATTCTTCCCTTTTATTGCATATCATTTTAGACTAAGTAGTACCTCAACTTCTACCTATGAATAATTCTTCTAATTACTATAATAGTGAATACAATTTTTGAGAGTTACAAATAACATTTTTTCATATAGGAATATGAATAATTTGACCTTATTGAAGCCCTTAAAGAAGAAAATTTTTAAAAAAATTTTGCTTTCCCATCTCTTTCTCATTTGCCTTTTCATGTTTCTCCTGATTTTGTGTTTGGATATCAAACTTTCCTCTTAGTTATGGTCTTTTCTTTACAAATACTTGGAAATCTTCTATTTTGCTGAATACCCATATTTTCCCCTGGAAGTATATAGTAAATTTTGATGGGGAAGTGATCCTTGGTTGTAAACCAAATTCTCTTGCCTTTCTGAATATCATATTCCAAGCCTTGAGGTCCTTTAGTGTGGAATCTCCCAGATCCTGTGTAATCCTGATTGGTGCTTCTTGATATCTGAATTGTCTTTTTCTGGCTTCTTGTAATATTTTCTCCTTAGCTTGGAAGCTCTTAAATTTGGCAATTACATTTCTGGGGGTTGTATTTTTATGATTTAATGTAGAGGGTAATCTATGGATGCTTCCATTGTCTTATTTTGCCCACTTCTTGAAGAACTTCAGGGCTGTTTTCATTGATAATTTCTTGTATTATGATGTCTACGTTTCTGTTTATTTCTGGGTTTTCAGATAGACCAATGATTTGCAAATTCCCTCCTTTTTTATTTAAAAATATTTTTTAAAGAAAAATTTTCCAAAGTTGCATGACTTATGTTCTTTCTTTTGCCTCCCTCCCTCCACCCCCCCTGGTAGCCAACATGTATTTCCACTGGATTTTACATGTGCCATTGATCAAGACCTATTTCCATACTATATTAATAGTTGCATTGGGTTGGTTGTTTAGAGTCTACATCCCCAATCATATCTGCATCAACCCATGTGTTCAAGCAATTGTTTTTCTTCTGTGTTTCTACTTCCATAGTTCTTCCTCTGAATGTGAATTGTGTTCTTTCTCATAGTCCCTCAGACTTGTCCTGCATCATTGCATTGCTGCTAGTAGAGCAGTCCATTACATTTGATTTTTGCCATAGTGTATCAGTCTCTGTGAATAATGTTCTCTTGTTTCTACTCCTTTCACCCTGCATCAACTCCTAGAGGTCATTCCAGTTCACATGGAATTCCTCTAGTTTGTTATTTCTTTGAGCACAATAATATTCCATCACCAGCATATACAATTTGTTCAGCCATTCCCCAATTGAAGGGCATATCTTCATTTTCCAGTTTTCAAATTGTCTCTTCTAGATCTGTTTTCAAGGTCATTAATTTTCTCAGTGAGATATTTCATGTTTCTTTCTATTTTGTCACTATTTTGACTCTGCTTTATTAATTGTTGCTGTCTTGTGAGATCATTAGCTTCTATTTGCCCAATTCTGGTCTTTAAAGACTGATTTTCCACTGTGATCTTTTAATTTTCCTTTTCGATTTGCCATATTCTGCTTTTCATTACGTCCAGATATTTTATTTTGGTCTCCAATTTGCTTATCATTTCATTTTATTTCTGAGCTTCTCTTTCCAACTGGGAGTTTCTGTCTTTTAAACTGTTATTTTCTTTTTTGAACTGTTTCCCACTTTTCTTGCCAAAATTCTTCTATCTTCCTCATTTGATTAATCATCTCAAACTTAAGCTCTTCAAGAGCTTGTCTCCAATTCCAATTTTTTTTGGAAGATTTAGATATGTTTGTTTGTTTGTTGTCCTCTGCTGTCTGCTCTGTAGTCTGGATTTTTTTCTCCATAAGTATTATCCAGGGTCATTGCCTTTCTCTTGTTCTTTTTGGTGGTAGGAGATTGTATTTCTTGGGTGTTGCTGGATATTGCTCTGCTAGTTTTTCCTTCCCTTCCCAGTCAGAAGTCTGAAGGAAGAGGGTAGGCTCTTTGTGTATGGAGCTACAGAGCAGTTTTTGCCTGAGGCTACTTTTTGAGTCTCTGAGGCTTCTACTGTGTGCTTCCCCTCTCTGCTCTATTTCTCCAACCAAGGTCTGCACTCTTCAGCCTCCTGGAGTCCTAAGTCTAGCTGCTCTCAGGAGTAAGTCCCTGGTATTCTTCGTCAGCTTCTAAGAACCTAGAGATTGCCCCTCACTCACTCTGATTCTGGCACACTGGCTCTGACTGGCACCATAGGTGAGGTGGGGGAGGGTTCATCACTTCGCATTTTGGTGGGAAATACCCAAATCCCACTTAACTGCAATGCTGCATCCTACTGTGGAGCCACTTTGCTCATCTGAACTTGGGTTTTTTTGTCCTTTTGAGGCACTCTATCGATCAGTTGTAAGGAGAGGAAAAATCCTGCCTCTACCCTGCAGCCATCTTAACCTGGAAGTCAAGAATTCATATTCTAATGGAAGAAAGAAGGATTCTTTTGGTTGTACAAGCTCTTCACATTTATTATGTCTGCTATGTGGAAAATACTATAAATTGCTCTGAGATCTAAAATAAATCCTTCCAGTAACTCAAAATTCATTTTGGTTTTGCTTTTTCTTTGCAACCCAAGAGTTTAGCACATTGTATGGCACATAATAAGTACTTCATAAGTACTTGTTTATATGATCGACTCTTCACTTTCCTTCACCCCCTATATTCAATTTAGTGCCAAGTCTTGCCAATTCTGTTTTCATATGTTATATTTAAAAAATGATAAAGGCTGATATTAAGAGGAAAAGTAATATTTTAATTAAGGCCATTGTTGGATTAAAAAAAAATATATAAGACCACGTGCCTGATAAAAACTATTTCAAACTGCCCGCCATTTTTCTTCCCTCCACCTGGCTGCTTCGTACGAAAGAGCATGAGTCAAGCCTGATCTCCCCATTTAAGTCACGTTCTACGTAGGTTCATGTTGGTTGACGTCATCATGTCAGAAACTGGAAACCCATTGAATCATGGAAAATGTAGTTTCAAAGTGTCCACAGGAAGTTTGTCATTCAAAGCTCAAATGAGAAAAAAAAAACTTGAGTTCCGGGTTAAGATGGCGGCAGAGTAAAAAGCAGCTGCTTGACTTCTCTTAACCCAAGCAAATAGGACTCCTCAAAAAGACATAAAAACAAATCCAGAGGAAATAAGGGACCCCACAACAAGGTGCAGCATCGGAGGTACGTGGAATCGGGACATTTCCATGCTATAAAGGGGCGAAACAGCTCTCACGAAAACACGAGCGGAGCAACCCCCTCCCCCACCCCACACCACCTAATGCGCCAAAGCCAGCGCACGGGAGCCGGAGCAGATTTGGGGCACCCATTGGGTCATTGGCAGCTCACCAGGCCTTGTTCCTGGGAGCAGCAAGACTTGGGACCCCCCCACCCCCCGGGAGGCTGAGGAACTCTCTGACTCTGAGCGCAGACCCTGAGCCCAGGCGCAGGTGAAGGGGCTAACGCAGGCACAGGCTGAGGCACGGATTAAAGTGCAGACTGGGGCATGGATGAAGGGGCTGATTCTGAGTGTAGAAGCGGACCTTGAGTGGGGACCCAGTGCAGAGAGGTGCTTGACTACGGAAGCAGCTCCCTGAGACTGTTAAAGGAGCTTCAGGCAGAAGAACGAGCAAGGAGAGCACCAGGAGGCTTGTCTCAAAACAACTAGACTTGAGATCTCAGGAGTTTAAAGGGCACAGGCAGATCCTGGGCACGAGCATAAAGCTGAGAGGGAACTCAGCTTACAATGGCAAGCCAGAATCACCAGGAAAACCAGAAGAGAAAGATGAAGAAGAAAAAACCTTTAACACTTGACAACTTTTACACAGAAAAAATCCAGACAACAGAGGAAATAGCAGAGGAGAATACACAAGTAACCATATCCAAACCTTCCCAAAACAATGAAAACGGGTCACAAGGTCTTGAAGAGTTCAAATCTGAGATCATGAGAAAGATGGAAGAGATCTGGCAAGAAAATAACAGTTTAAAAGGCAGAATTTCACAATTGGAAAGTGAGGCAAGTAAATCAAAGTCCAGAAATGACCAGATTGAAAAGGAAAACCAAAAGATTGTAGCCAAAAATCAGTCTCTAAAGGCTACAATTGGGCAATTAGAAAAAGATGCCCCTGAATCAAAAGAATTAATAAGCAAATTGGAGAACAAAATCAAACAGCTGGAAAACAGGTCAGACCAAACTGAAAAAGAAAATCAAAAGCTTATAGCAGAAAACCAGACAAGAATTGGGCAAGTAGAAGCCAATGATCTATCAAGACAGCAAGAACAAATAAAACAAAGTCAAAAGACTGATAAAATAGAAGGAAACATGAAATATCTCAATGAGAAACCGACAGATCAAGAAAACCAGTCTGGAAGAGACAATCTGAAAATCATTGGTCTTCCTGAAAAAGCAGAAATTAATAGAAATTTGGACTCCATACTAAAAGAAATTATTCAGCAAAATTGCCCTGAAGTTCTACAACAAGAGGGCAATATAGACATTGAAAGGATCCATAGATCACCCTCTACACTAGACCCTGAAAAGACAACCCCCAGGAATATAATAGCCAAATTGAAGAGCTTCCAAGTAAAAGACAAAATTTTACAAGAAGCCAGAAAGAGACAATTCAGATATCAAGGAGCACCAATCAGGATCACAGAGGATCTGGCAGCCTCCACACTAAAAGACCGCAAGGCTTGGAATATGATATTCAGAAAGCCAAGAGAATTGGGTTTACAAACAAGCATCATGTACCCATCAAAACTGACTATATTCTTCCAGGGGAAAGTTTGGGCATTCAACAAGATAGAAAATTTCCAGGCATTTCCACAGAAAAGACCAGGACTAAATGGAAAGTTCAATATCCAACCACAAAAATCAAGAGAAACATGAAAAGGTAAATAAGAAACAGAAGGGAAAGTAAGAAAACTCATATTTTTTAAATTTGCCTCTTTAAGGGCTTCAATAAGATCTAATTATTGGTATTCCTATGTGGGGAAATGTAATGTATAATTCTCTGTAGTGAACTATGTTCACCATTATAGCATTCACTATTATAATAATTGGAAGAATAATTCATAGGGAGAGGTTGGAATACTAAATGGTCTAAGATGATATGGGTGGGAGGGAAAGAGGGGGGTGAATAGTAGAGGACACCAAGAGAACCTTGAAGGAAAAAGAAAAATAGAATATACTATCACACACAAAGGGGGCATGGGAAGAGGAAGGGATGAATACTATTATAAGAAGGAGAGGAAGAGAGCATTAAGAGGTAATATTTAAACCTTACTCTCAGTGTAATTAACCCTGAGAGGGAAGAGTATTTATATCCATTGGGATATAAAACTCTATCTAACCCTACTGAGAAAGTCAGAAGGGATAAACCAAGGGGAGCAGGGCAGTGGGGAGATCAAAAAAGGGAGGGGAGAAGAAGGGGGAGGAAATTCATTAAGCCATAAAAATAAAAAGTGGGGAATAATAAGGGAGGGGGTAAAAAGGGAAGTAAATCAAGGGAGGGGACAAGAGTTACTGGCTTAAAGCAAACCACTGGTTTAAAAGGAAATAGTGTAAGAAAAGGGATAGAATTAGGGGAGGATACCAAAATGTCGGCAAATACACAACTGATAATTATAACTCTGAATGTGAATGGGATGAACTCACCCATTAAAAAGAAGCAAATAGCAGAGTGGATTAGAAACCAAAATCCTAACATGTTGTCTACAAGAAACACATATGACGCGGGTGGACATGCACAAGTTTAAAATAAAGGGCTTCAGCAAAATCTTTTGGGCTTTAAATGATAAAAAGAAGGCAGGAGTGGTGATCATGATTTCTGATAAAGCCAAAGTAAAAATAGATATAATTTTAAAAGACAGGGAAGGTCATTACATCCTGATTAAAGCCAGTATAGACAATGAGGAAATAACATTGCTCAATATGTATGCACCGAATGGCATAGCATCCAAATTTGTAAAGGAGAAACTGGTAGAGCTCAAGAAGGAAATCGATAGTAAAACCATAGTAGTGGGAGATCTAAATATTCCTCTTTCAGATCTAGATAAATCAAACCAAAAAATAAGTAATAAAGAGGTAAGAGAGGTGAATGAAGTCCTAGAAAAATTAGATTTAATAGATATGTGGAGAAAAATAAATAGGGACAAAAAGGAATACACCTTCTTTTCAGCTGCACAAGGTACGTTCACAAAGATTGACCATGTAATAGGGCATAGAAACATTGCAAACAAATGCAAAAGAGCAGAAATAATAAATGTAACCTTCTCAGATCATAATGCAATAAAAATAATAATTAGTAAGGGCACCTGGGCAGTTAAATAAAAAGCTAATTGGAAATTAAATAATATGATTTTCCAAAACCAGTTAGTCAAGAAGAAATCATAGAAACAATCAACAATTTCATTGAAGAGAATGACAATGATGAGACATCCTACCAAACTCTGTGGGATGCAGCCAAGGCAGTATTCAGGGGGAAATTTATATCCTTGAGTGCATATATTAACAAATTATGCAAGGCAGAGATTAATTGGGTATGCAACTCAAAAAATTAGAAAGGGAGCAAATTAAAAATCCCCAGATGAAAACTAAATTAGAAATATTAAAAATCAAGGGAGAAATTAATAAAATCAAAAGTAAAAGAACTATTGAATTAATAAATAAGACTAGAAGCTGGTATTTTGAAAAAACAGATAAAATAGACAATGTACTGGCCAATCTAATGAAAAAAAAAGAAAGAGGAAAACCAAATTGACAGTATCAGAGATGAAAAGGGGACCTCACTTCTAATGAAGGGGAAATTAAGGCAATCATTAAAAACTATTTCGCCCAATTATATGGCAATAAATATAGCAATCTAAGAGATATGGATGAATATTTACAAAAATATAAATTGCCTAGATTAACAGCAGAAGAAATAAAATATCTAAATAATCTCATATCAGAAAAAGAAATTGAACAAGCCATCAAAAAACTCCCTAAGAAAAAATCTCCAGGACCTGATGGATTCACAAGTGAATTCTATCAGACATTCAAAGAACAACTAATCCCAATACTATGCAAATTATTTGATATAATAAGCAAAGAAGGAGTCCTACCAAACTCCTTTTATGACACAAATATGGTACTGATTCCAAAGCCAGGTAGATCAAACACAGAGAAAGAAAACTACAGACCAATCTCCCTAATGAAAATAGATGGAAAAATCCTAAATAGAATATTAGCAAAGAGACTCCAGCAAGTGAAAATCTTTATAACAAAAAACTCTGACAGGGGTCTAATTACTCAAATATACAAGGAGTTAAATCAATTGTATAAAAAATCAAGCCACTCCCCAATTGAAAAATGGGCAAGAGACATGAATAGGCAATTTTCAGGTAAAGAAATCAAAAGTATCAATAAGCACATGAGAAAGTGTTCTAAATCTCTAATAATTAGAGAAATGCAAATGAAAACAACTCTGAGGTATCACCTCACACCTAGCAGATTGGCTAAAATGAAAGAAGGAGAGTAATGAATGCTGGAGGGGATGTGCCAAAATTGGGACATTAATGCATTGCTGGTGGAGTTGTGAACTGATTCAACCATTCTGGCTGCAATTTGGAACTATGCTCAAAGGGCTATAAAAGAATGCCTCCCCTTTGATCCAGCCATACCATTGTTGGGTTTGTACCCCAAAGAGATCATAGATAAACAGACTTGCATGAAAATATTTATAGCCACGCTTTTTGTGGTGACAAAAAACTGGAAAATGAGGGCATGCCCTTCAATTGTGGAATGACTGAACAAATTGTGGTATATGTTGGTGATGGAATACTACTGTGCTAAAAGGAATAATAAACTGGAGGAATTCCATGTGAATTGGAAAGACCTCCAGGAATTGATGCAGAGTGAAAGGAGCAGAGCCAGAAGAACATTGTACACAGAGACTGATATACTGTGGTAAAATAGAATGTAATGGTCTTCTGTACTAGCAGCAATGCAATGACCCAGGATAATTCTGAGGGATCTATGGAAAAGAATGCTACCCACATTCAGAGGAAGAACAGCAGGAGAGGAAACACAGAAGAAAATCAACTGCTTGAATACATGGGTTGAAGAGGTCATGATTGGGGATCGAAAGTACCACACCAATGCAACTATCAACAATTTGGAAATAGGTCTTGATTAATGACACATGTTAAAACCAGTGGAAATGCATATAGGCCAGGGGAAGGGGGAATTCGGGCACTGAAGGGGAAGGTAAGAACATAAATCACGTAACCATGTTTACTTTTCTAAAATATGAATATTAATAAATGTTTAACATTTTTTTAAAAAAGCTCAAATGAACCCCAAAATACCTCTAAATAGAACCCCCCCAAATTCTAAATAACACATAGCACTTGTGTCTTCCTCCATCTCTCTTCCCACACAACCACCATCCTAATTCAGACCCATATCAACTGGACTGTTAAAGTAGCCTCCTAATATGTCTCCTTTTCTCCAGTACCTCTCCCATTATTATCTTTAAAAAGCCCTCGTTTGCAGGCATTTTAAAATTGCCATATCATATTGAAACTAACATTGTTCATTACTTGCTCTGTTGTTGTCCTTCATGCTCACAGAGGACCAAAATGATATCACTCAAGATTTCTTTTGACTTAAGTATTGATTGGATTTATATGAGGCAGAGTTGCACAAAGTTGTTGGCCTCTCTTTCAATTGTTATTGAAGTCTATTGGCAATTCAGAAATCAAAGCAACTGGTTGATGGCTTTGGATGCAATGGATAACTTTGGCTTCTCTGATGTTTGACCAAGCTCTAAGCACTCCACAGTGCCTGCTTCAACTGCCATCAAGGCCTCTGGAACAAATTGTCCTCATCTTCCTCTTCTCCTGGGGGAAGTCTTCACCTGCCTGGGGTAGACACCCCGTAACTGATGGGTTTGAGCAGCCTGTCAGTACCTTCAACCTGATTTGGCCTATCTGACAAGATAGTTTACTGAGGTGTGACCACTCCCTATCCTACAGCTTCTTGGAGCCACAAGTGAGACCCAGTTAGACATCAAAGGAAGAAAGCAGCCCTGAATAGGGCTCAATAAGCTCTCTTACCAGACGTACTAGTCTTCCCTAAATACCCCATGTGCTCCACTGCAGTATGTTTTCTCAAATTGTTTTCACACTATATAACAATTTAAGAAAACCTGTACTTATAAAACAGATCACTGTTTCATTTGCCTGTTTTACACAATGATTCATTTGCACGGATCCTTTAAATAATAGAGCTCCTTGTATATTTAAGTGCTAGGTAGGCTTAGAAGCAAAGAAGCTTAATGGAGTCAGGACCCATTGCTAACTGGCAATCAACCAGGCATCTTTGAAGTTTTTAAAAATGAATAGATATTTGTAATGATTTGTGTTTTTATTTTTATGTAATGTGTTTTATATAACTCAAACTCTTTCTTGTATTAATGGATATGTAGGTATAACAGTGTTCTATCCAGATCTAAAATGATAATTGTCTCTGAAATTATACTATAATAATTAAGCCAGATTTATTTTTAAAATTATATATGCCTGCTATCTCCTCAGTTCATCTATTTTTCTATCTCCCAATTTATAAATGAAACATTATAGAGATCCAGCTCTATATTTCTGGGGGTTCTGAGTGGTATTTAGTGGCATCGGATTGAATGAGAACAGTCAGACTAAATGCTTAGCTCATAACTGCTCCAACTCCATGGAGTCTTGGTTTCACACAAAGAGCACAGAGAAAGAATCACAGCTGTGAAGGGGTTACAAATTATACAAAAACCCATTAAAATCTAAAAAGTAGAGAGATAGGTCCAGGGTCAAAGGCCAAATTCCAACCACCAATTAGTAGGAGGTTAATTCTGGGAGCAGAAATATATTTCATAGAGATCCTAAACAAATTGAGTCCTGTACTCTTGATTTACAGGATTGTACCCGGTCAGATAAAGTCTTGTCTAGCTTTGTCTGTTTCAGGCCTTGATTGTCTAAGTAATATATTTTTGGAGTTCAGGCTTCTTAATTATCAAGGAGAGAAACTGTCAACTCAGTAGCTGCTGGTCTGCTAAGGACTCAAAGCTTTCCAATAAGAATATTAAGAAAAGGTGGGGATCTGAAAAGGAGTCAAAAGAGGAGTCTCAGATTTTTACCTTAGATAACCCATTCTTCCAAATAAACTAACACTACACTGTAAGGGTAAAGAGGTTAGAGAGAGGAAATATTCAATACTTAAGTGCATTGAAATCAACTTAGAGAAGAACAATCAGATCCATTAGGGCAGAGAATTGATTCACGCCCTATAGAGAAGTAGAAGGGTAACAAACAGACTGGTGGGGAGGGAAGCAATACTAGGGAGGGAGAGGGCTTGGGGAGAAGCGCTGCATGGCTTTAAAGAACAATAAGAGGGGAATAAGAAGGGAGGGGGCAGAATGGGAAGTACAACAAGGGAGGGGATTATAGGAACTGATAAAAAACAAAACACTGGTATAGAAGCAAACAGTGAAAGAAGAAAGGACAGGACTAGGACAGAGAATCAAAATGTCTGGGAATGCACATTTGACAATTATAACTCTGAATGTGAATGGGATGAACTCGCCCATAAAACAGAAGCAAATCGCAGAGAGGATTAGAAACGAAAATCCAACCATATGTTGTCTACAAGAAACACACATGAGACAGACAGACATACATAGAGTGAAAATGAGAGGATGGAGCAAAATCTTTTCGGCTTCAAATGAGAAAAAGAAGGCAGGAATGGCTATCATGATCTCTGACAGAGCCAAAGTAAAAATAGATAAGGTTAAAAGAGATAGGGAAGGACTTCCGGTTAAGATGGCGGCAGAGTAAGGAGCAGCTACTCGATCTCTCCTGACCGAAGCATACAGGACCCCTCAAGGGGAAATAAAAACAAGTCCAGAAGAACGAAGGAACCCCACAACAGGGTACAGCATTGAAGGTATGCAGAATCAGGGCATTTCCACGCTATAAAGGGGTGAAACCGCTCTCACTAAAACGCGAGAGGAAGAAGCCCCTCCCCCACCCCCCACACCACACACCTCGCACAACGCCAACACCAACGCACAAGAGTGAAAACAGGACTGGGGCAACCAGATAATCACTGGCAGCCCCAGGGCTTGTACCTGTGTGCTGCAAGATGAGGGACCCCAAGTGGCTGGGGGGACACCCGATTGTCCAGGTGGGTGAAGGCACCTCAGGCCGGGACAAAGGCCCCTAAAACACGGCCTTTCCCAAGCACTGAAGGCATCGCCTCAGGTGCGAATAAAGATCTCCAGCCCACGGACTTTCACTACCTTCTGAGTGGGTGAAGGCAGTGCCCTAAGAGCATCTGCACAGGCAAAGGCAGTGCCCTAGGCTTGAATAACTATCTCCAGCCCAGGCTTGGACCTCCAGTGAGGAACTGGTGTGGACCAAGCGCAGCAGTGGAAGCAGCCCCAAAGACTGCTGAAGGAACCTCGGGCAGAGGGGCAGACCGGGAACTACCAGGAGGCCTGACCCCGAGGACAAGGAGACCAGAGCTCCCGGGAGCTTGCAAGGCTCATGCAGACCTTGAGTGCAAAGACAAAGCTGAAAAGGGGCGGGGCTAACATTGGTCAGCAATAAGGAAGTCCAGAAGAAAAAGACTATCAAGAGAAACTCTGGAACACTTGACAACTTCTACACAGAGAAAATCCAGACAACAGAGGAGGGAAAACAAAAATCCAAACCTCCCCAAAAAAATGAAAGCTGGTCACAAGCTATGGAAGAGTTTAAAAATGAAATGCTGAGGAAGATGGAAGAAATCTGGAAAGAAAATAACAGTTTAAAAGGCAGAATTTTGCAATTGGAAAGTGAGACAAGTCAACTGAAGACCAAAAATGACCAGATTGAAAAGGAAAACCAAAAAATTATAGCCAAAAACCAAAACATTAAAGCCCAAAACCAAAACATTAAAGCCGAAAACCAGTCCTTAAAGGCTAGAATCGAACATTTAGAAACCAATGATCTCTCAAGACAACAAGAACAAATAAAACAAAGTCAAAAGACTGATAAAATAGAAGGAAACATGAAATATCTCAATGAGAGAGTGACAGACCAAGAAAACCGGTCTAGAAGAGACAACTTGAGAATCATTGGTCTTCCAGAAAAGGCAGAAATTAATAGAAACTTGGACTCCATACTTAAAGAAATTATTCAGCAAAATTGCCCTGAAGTTCTACAACAAGAGGGCAATATAGACATTGAAAGGATCCATAGATCACCCTCTACACTGGACCCAGAAAAGACAACACCCAGAAATATAATAGCGAAATAGAAGAGCTTTCAAGTTAAAGAAAAAAATCTTACAAGAAGCCAGAAAGAGACAATTCAAATATCAAGGAGCACCAATAAGGATCACACAGGATCTGGCAGCCTCAACGTTAAAAGACCGCAAGGCTTGGAATACAATATTCAGAAAGGCAAGAGAACTGGGCCTTCAGCCACAAATCAACTACCCAGCGAAACTAACCATATACTTTTGGGGGAAAGTATGGGCATTCAACAAAATTGAAGAATTCCAAGTTTTTGCACAAAAGAGACCAGGACTAAATGGAAAGTTTGACACTCAACGACAAATATCAAGAGAAAGATGAAAAGGTAAATAAGAAACAGAGGGAAAAGAAAGAAAACTCATAATCTTTTAAGCTTGACTCTTTAAGGGCATAAATAAGATCTAATTATCTGTATTACTAGGTGGAGAAATGCTATGTATAATTCTCTGTAGTGAACTCTATACACTATTATAATAT
>NC_058130.1:282727841-282826749 GCF_016433145.1 Gracilinanus agilis | reverse complement strand
CACATGAGAAAGTGTTCTAAATCTCTAATAATTAGAGAAATGCAAATCAAAACAACTCTGAGGTATCACCTCACACCTAGCAGATTGGCTAAAATGAAAGAAGGGGAGAGTAATGAATGTTGGAGGGGATGTGGCAAAATCGGGACATTAATGCATTGCTGGTGGAGTTGTGAAATGATCTGGCTGGCAATTTGGAACTGTACCCAAAGGGCTATAAAAGACTGCCTGCCCTTTGATCCAGCCATACCATTGCTGGGTTTGTACCCCAAAGAGATCATAGATAAACAGACTTGTATGAAAATATTTATAGCTGCGCTTTTTGTAGTGGCAAAGAACTGGAAAAGGAGGGTATGTCCTTCATTTGGGGAATGGCTGAACAAATTGTGGTATATGCGGGTGATGGAATACTATTGTGCTAAAAGGAATAATAAACTGGAGGAATTCCATGCAACTTACTCCAGGAATTGATGCAGAGTGAAAGGAGCAGAGCCAGAAGAACATTGTACACAGAGACTGATATACTATGGTAAAATCAAATGTAATGGGCTCCTGTACCAGCAGCACTGCAATGACACAAGACAGCTCTGAGGGATTTATGGTAAAGATGCTACCCACATTCAGAGGAAGGACTGCAGGAGAGGAAACATATAAGATAAACAATTGCTTGAATGCATGGGCTGAGGCGGACATGAATGGGAAATAGACCCTGAACAGGGACACATGTTACAACCAGTGGAAATGTGCGTTGGCCATGGGTGGGGGGAGAGCAGGGGGTGAAGGGGAAAGTAGGGGCATAAAGTATGTAAACAGGTTAAAAACGAATATTAATAAATGTCTAATAAAAAAAAAGAGAGATAGTGACGGTAACTACATCCCAATAAAAGGCAGTATAAAAAATGAAGGAATATCAGTACTCTATATGTATGCACCAAATGGTATAGCTTCCAAATTTCTAAAGGAGAAGCTAGTGGAGCTCAAGGAGGAAATAGATAGCAAAACTATACTAGTGGGACCTCAACCTTCCCCTATCAGATCTAGATAAATCAAATCAAAAAATCAATAAAAAAGAGATAAGAGAGGTGAATGAAACCCTAGAAAAATTAGAGTTAATAGATATGGAGAAAAATAAATAGAGACAAAAAGGAATACACCTTCTTTTCAGCAGCACATGGAACATTCACAAAGACAGACTATGTAAAAGGGCACAGAAACAAGGCAAACAAAAGCAAAAAAGCAGAAATAATAAATGTAACCTTCTCAGATTATAATACAATAAAAATAGTTATTAATAAGAATACATGGAGAGGCAAACCAAAAACTAATTAGGAATTAAATAATATGATTCTCCAAAATAATTTAGTGAAAGAACAAATCACAGAAACAATTAATAATTTCATTGAAGACAATGACAATGATGAAACATCTTACCCAAACTTATGGGATACAGCCAAAGCAGTTCTAAAGAGAAAATTGATATCACTGAGTGCATATGTTAACAAATTAGGGAGGGCAGAGGTTAATGAATTGGGCATGCAACTTAAAAAACTAGAAAATGAACAAATTAAAAATCCTCAGATGAAAACTAAATTAGAAATACTAAAAATCAAGGGAGAAATTAATAAAAATGAAAGTAAAAGAGCTATTGAATTAATAAATAAGACTAGAAGCTGGTATTTTGAAAAAACAGATAAAATAGACAAAGTACTAGTTAATATAATTAAAAAATGAAAGAAGAAAACCAAATGAATAGTATCAAAGATGAAAAGGGAGACCTCACCTCTAATGAAGAGGAAATTAAGGCTATCATTAAAAACTATTTTGCCCAATTATATGGCAATAAATTTAGCAATCTAGGTGATATGGATGAATATTTGCAAAAATATAAATTACCTAGATTAACAGCAGAAGAAATAGATAACCCATTCAGTCTGCGTCCTGACATGCAGTGTGGAAAAAATCATACACACAGTTTTACTTGCCGATGATTTTGTAGTGGGATCCAGATAAAATATCTATTACAGACTCTATTTCTCTAAATGACTTCCAATAGCCTCCTGGAGGGGTCAAGTTGTTTTTGGATTAACCAACCTGCTGGTACCAGAGCTTTTCAGGGCTTAGGTTACCAGGACCAAACACAAAGACTGCCTCAGCCTGGATTGGTCATGTAGGGAATCCAGATAACAGCCCCTATTTTGACCCTATTTCTCCAATCGGCCTTCCACAAAACATAGTTACAGGAAAAAGTAAAATATTTCCTAGAGAGACAGGTGTAAAGATGGGAGGAATGTTAAAAGCATTCATTGTCTGAAAATCATTACTTGCTTACACAATGTCTTTCAGTTCCTCCCTCAGAGCAGATTGTACCTGTTCCACACCTTCTCATCCTATTCTTGTTCTGAGTTTTCCAGAAATTCTTTGTTGCAAATCTACCCAAGTTCAGAAAGCCTTCCTCTCATTCTTTAAATATCTTGAAAATCCTAGAGAAGCACTCAGGCTGTGTATCTGTTGCTTTCATTCTTGCTACATGAGGACCACCTTTTCTAATAGTCATTGATGATATTTTATGCCATTTTTGAATTATTAACATTGCAAGTTCTTGTTAGCAATATATTACAATCTTCTTATAACTGCCATGTGTAGAATCTATGGAAAAACATAATTCTATGTTTTCTAGCTATGTGGCAACCCTGGGAGTGTGTTAATGTTAAAGAGATAGGCTATATAATTTATAGTTGTCTTTGTAAAAAATTAGAAGTATTTGGGGAAGGAAGAGATGGGAAGAGAATAAGCATTTATATAGCACTTACTATGTGCTGCACACTATGCTAAACACTTTTACAAATATTACTTCATTTGATCCCAGTTGATGCAAAACAAAAATGTCCATTTTCACCACTTTCTTAGAATGCTACACCTAGCATTAAGGCAAGAAAGAGAAATTAAGGTAATAAGCACAGGCAGGGTGTTATGTTTTACTTAAAGAACTTAGAGAGTCAATTAAAATTACTGTAAACAATTAACTAAAATAAAGTTGAAGGATATAAAATAAACCTACTGGAATCATCAGCCTTTCTGTACATTAGCAAGAAAACCCAGCAGGAATTTATAGAAAAAGAAATTTTATTCAGAATAACTGCAGAATATACAAAGTATTTTCAAGCCCACCTTCCAAAACACAGGAATTATATGAATATACAAGTATAAAATAGTCATTGTAGAAAAAACTCATACCCACATAATTAGAGAGATATTAATTGGGCTATGCCAATTGTAACAAGGAATTCTTTAATTTCTTTTAATTTAACAGGGATCCTAGAGGTCCTCTTACCATAGAGATGTGTAGGGATTAACCAGCCCACAGTGACAGGAAGTAGGAACCTGGGAGCCCCTGCTGAGCCAGTGTCTGTCTTAGGCTATCAGTTGATGACAGGAGAGTGAGTTACTACAGTTGCAGACAGTTAAGGTTAGGAGTTGAGGGGAAGTTGGCTGCTGGGCATGAGTTGGTTGTTGAGGGTTGGTGGCTGGTAGTGTGGCTTGGCATTTGGTTACTGGAATAGAAAGGCAGCCTGAGCTTTACTGAGAGGGCTTTTGTCTTAGCCTTCAGAAATCTTTTTGCCTCTGAGATCTCAAGAAAGCAAGAGGTCTATCTTTGAAGCAAGGATCTGCTGTCAGTTGGCTACTGACAGTTGGGCTGCTATGGAAAACTGATTGAAGGAATGAGTGAATGGTGACTATCTATTATTTTAGTGAGTTAGGTTGTTAGTGAATCATTTATAGATAAGAGTAGAGTAGACCTGGTGTGCCAGGCAGAAGAACCTTTCCTGAGAAGACAGTTAGAAGTAGGGTTTTTAGAAATTTTAGTTAGTATTAGGAATTTTAGGTACATTATAGGATAATATTAATAATCTCTCTTTCTTCTTTTCTATCTTTACTATATTCTTTTACTATCTCTCTTTTAATTAAACTAAATTGTTAATTGTTAAAAGCCGCTAGAAGTTTTCTTTTCTCTGGCTTAAAGGGATATTAATTTATAACTACTATATTTTCATTAAAACTTAAATTATTAAAAGCTGCTCTCATATTTTGTCAAAACCCCTATTTTAACCCTTACATTTAATGACAATGTAATTAAAATAGCAATTATACTCAGTTTTAAAGATACGTCATTACAATCAGATTTTTAAAGGCTTATTTTTACCCCCCATTTTACTTGCTATGATATTCTCAGTATCTTTTTTAGTCATAAACCCTTCCCTTATTCATATATCTGACAGCTAAATTTTTCCATGTGCTCCTAATTTATTTATAATATCACCCTTTATATCTAAATCATTTATCCATTTTGACCTTATCTTGTTAGATAGTGTGAGATATTGGGTTATCCCTAGTTTCTGCCAAACTGCTTTCTTGTTCCCGGCAATTTTTGTCAGATGGTGAGATCTTAACCCCCAAACTAGGCTCTTTGATTTTATCAAACTCCAAAATACCGTGGCCATTCATTAACTATGTATTGTGCACCTCGAGAGATAAGCAATATGAACTGGTATTCTCATCTCTTTGAGGACTTGCCACAATTTCTTGTGATCCATGTAATCAAAGACTTTAGTTGTGGTCAGTGAAGCCTAAGTAGGTTTTTTTTTTCTGAAATTCCCTTGCTTTCTCCATAGTCCAACAAATATTTTCAATTTGATTTTTATTTTCGATGCCTCTTTGAAAATTATGGTAATTCTCAGTTCATGTATTGTGGAAGCCTAGTTTGTAATCTTAAGCATAACCTGTTTGGCACATGAAATGAATGCAATTGTTCAGTAATTTCAACATTCTTCGGCATTGCTTTAAACTTATCTTTTCCAATCTACTGGCCATTGTTGAGTTTTCCATATTTGCTGGCATATTGCGTGTAGCACTTCTTAGCAGGATCATGTAGGCTAATATTTTAGCTGGGATTTTGTCACCTCCACTAGACCAACTGCTTCCTAACACCCATCTGAGAAACCTGTATATGAATCAAGAAGCAATAGTTAGGATTAAAAACGAATATTAATAAATGTCTAAAAAAAAAGGAGCAATAGTTAGATCTGAGCATGGAACAACTAATTGGTTTAAGATTGGGAAAGGAGTATGACAAGTCCGCATATTGTTCCCTTATTTATTTAGTTTATAGGCAGAGAACATCTTGATGAGGGTGAAAAAAAGAGAGTATAAAAGCTGGCTTGAAGTTTATCATTAAAAAAACAAAAACAACTAAGATTATCACAACTGGTCCAATCATTTCTTCACAAAATAAAAGGAGAAAAAAATGGAAGCTGTGTTAAATTTTATATTCTTGGGCTCAGAGATCACTGCAAATAACCACTGCAGCTATGAAATTAAAAGATGCTTGTTCACTGGAAGAAAAGCTATGGCAAATCTGAACAGCATACTAAAAAAACAGAGACATCACCTTGTTGATAAAGGTCCACATAGTCAAAAACAATGGTTCTTCTAGTTAATGTATGGCTATGAGAGTTGGACTACATGGAAAGCTGAGCACCGCAGAATCAACTTTTAAATTATGGTGGTAGAGAAGACTTTTGAGAATCCCTTGAAAAGCAAGGAGATCAAATCAGTCAATAACTAAAGAAATTAATTCAGACTATTCATTGGAAGGACTATACTGAAGCTGAAGCTGAAATACTTTGGCCACATAATGAGAAGACAGGACTCTGGAAAAGATCTTGATATTAGGAAAATTAAAGGCAAAAGGAGAAGGTAACATCAAAGAATGAGATGAAGAGACAGTGTCATGTAAACAATGAACATGAACTTGGACAGACTTTGAGAGGTAGTAGAAGATGGAAGGGCCTGGCATGTTGTCTGGTCCTGTGATCATGAAGAGTCTGACATGACTGAATGACTGAACAACAAAAACAACATTGGGTATCTAATGTATTCCAGTTATTTACCACTATTTCTTAACCAGTGTCAGATTGTTTTGATGATTACTGTTTTGTAACCTAGTTCAAAAATCTGATACTGCAAGGCTGCCTTCCTTCACATTTTTTTTTCACTGATTCTCTTGATATTCTTGACCTTTTGTTCTTCCAGATGAATTTTGTCTTTTTTTCTAGCTCTGTAAAATAAATCTTTGGTAATTTGATTGGTAAGGCACTGAATTAATAAATTAACTTGTGGAGAATTGTTGGCTCAGCCTATCCATGAGCGAGTAGTATTTCTCTAATTGTTTAGATCTGTATTTGTGTGAAGTATGTTTTGTAATTGTATTCATATTTGTTATTGTTCACTTGTTTCAGGTGTGCCTGACTCTTTTTGACCCCATTTGGGTTTTTTTTTTTTGGCTAAGAGTGTTTGCCATTTCCTTCTCTGGCTCATTTTATAGATGAGAAAACTGATTTGCCCAGAGTCACACAGCTTTCAACCAGTTTTTTAGTTGATTCTCTAGAGTTTTCTAAGTATATCATCATATTTGCACAATGATAGTTTTATTTTCTTTTTGCCTATTTTTGGTCTTCCAATTTCTTTTTCTTATTTTACTGCTAGCATTTCTTATATAATATTGAACAATAGTGGTAATTATGGACATCCTTGTTTCACTCCTGAGCTTATTGAGGAAAATTCAAGTTTATCACCATTATAGATAATACCTGCTCTTGGTTTTAGATAGAAACTACTTATTTTAAGAAGGGTTCCAAAAGAAAGAAAAAAGAAAAGTGTTCCATTTATTCCTGTACTTTCTTTTTTAAAATTTACATATCTTTCAAAATGTTAATATTTTATTTTTCCCAATTACATGTAAACAGTTTTGATATTTGTTTTTTTTTTATTTGGAGTTCAAAATACTCTTCCTTTGAGACAGCAAGCAATTTTATATAGGTTATACATGTGCAGCCATAGAAAACATATTTCCATATTAGTCATGTTGTGACAGAAAATGTAGACCCCAAAGAAGCAAACAAACAAATAAGAAAAATAAAGTTTTTAAAAGTATGCTTTGATCTACATTCAGATTCCATCAGTTCTTTCTCTCTGGATAGATAGTGTTTTTCATTTTAAGTTCTTTGAAATTGATAATTGTATTACTAAGAATAGCTAAGCCATTTACAATTGATCTTTGTACAGTATTGCTACTACTATATACAATGTTCTGGTTTTGTGCATTTCATTTTGCATCAATTCACGTAAGTCCAGGTTTTTCTGAGAACATCCTGCCCATCATTTCTTAAAGCATTATTGAATTTTATCACATTATATCCCAACTTTTTTAGCCATTCCCCATTTGACCAATTCTTTGCCACCACAAAAAGAGCTATTTTAAATATTTTTGTACATATAGGACCTTTTCCCTTTTTTTTTTTTTTTTTTTTAGCTCTTTGGAATGCAGCCCTAGTAGTTGTATTACCGGGTCAAGGGATATGCACAGTTTTATAGCCCTTTGGGCATAATATCAAATTGCTCTCCAGAGTGATTTAATCAGTTCCCAACTCCACTAGCAGTGCATTAGTGTCTCAGTTTTCCCACATCTCTTTCAACATTTGTCATTTTCATGATAGATGTGGGGTGGTACCTCAGAGTTGTTTTAATTTGCATTTCTCTCATCAGTAATGGTTTAGAGCATTTCATAACTGATTATTTCATGTTAAAACTGCCTATTCATGTCCTTTGACCATTTATCAATTGACTTGCATTCTTAAACACTTGACTCAGTTCTTTGTGTATTTGAGAAATGAGGCCTTTATCAGAGAAATTTACTTTACTGTGTATTTACCTCCATCCTATTTTTGCCTCTATTTCTCCTACTCTCTCTCCTTTCATCCTGTTCATCCTCAAAAATGTTTTGCTTCTGACAATCTGCTCCAGGCTACCCTCCCCTCTATCAATTCTCCCTTTCTCTTAGTCCCTTTCCTTCCATTAAGGTAAGCAAGATTTCTATAATCATACAAATATATTTGTTATTCCTGCTTTGAACCAATTCCATTGAGAGTAAGGTTCAAGTTCTCTTTCCTCCACTTCCCCCATCTTCCCCTCCACTGTAAAAGCTCTTTTGCACCTCTTTTATGAGATAATTAACCCAATTCTACCTCTCTCTTCTCCCTATGCATCCCTCTTTCTCACTCCTTATCATATATATTTAGATGTCATCCCATTATATTCAACACAGCTATGCTCTATACATCCTCCTTCTAACTACTCTACTAATGAAAAATTTCTTAGGAGTTACAAATATCATCTTCTTATGTACAAATGTAAACAGTTTAGCCTTACTGAATCCCTTATGATTTCTCTTTCCTATTTACCTTTTTATGTTTCTCTTGAGTCTTGTATTTGAAAGTAAAATTTTCTATTCAGCTATTTTTTTTCATCAAGAATATCTGAAAGTCCACTATTTCATTAAATATCTTTTTCCCCCCTAAAGAATAATACTCGGTACTGCTGGCAAGGTAATTGTTATCTGTAATCCATCCTCCTTTTCCCTCTGGAATATCATGTTCCAATCCTTCTAATCCTTTACTGTAGAAGCTGCTAAATCTTGTGTTATCCTGATTGTGGCTCCACAATATTTGAATTGTTTGTTTTTAGCTGCTCACAATATTTTATCTTTTGGACTATAATCTTCCAAAGGAGTTTTCATTTTACATCTTTCAGGAGGTGATTAGTATTGATGTCTAGGCCCTTTTTTTGATCATGGCTTCAGGTAATCCAATGATTCTTAAATTATTTTTCCTCAGTTTTCCAGATCAGTAGTTTTTCCAATGATATATTTCACACTTTCTTCTATTTTTTACTTTTGATTTTGTTTGATTGCTTTTTGATGTCTTTTGGAGTCATTAGCCTCCACCTGCCCAATTTTCATAATAACAAATTTCTTATTTTCATTTGTGAGTTTTTATACTACTCCTTTTCCTTTAGGCCAGTTCTACTTTTTATGACATTTTTTTCTTCAGTGAATTTTTGCCTCTTAAAATTTAGCCAGTTCTACTCTTTAAGGCATCCTCTTCAATTGGATTTTGTACCTCTTTTTCCATTTGGTCGATTCTGCTTTTTAGGAAATTATTTTCTTCAGTAAATTTTTGTGTTACTATTAACAATTGACCAGTTCTGTTTTTAAGGTGTTATTTTCTTCAGTATTTTTGTACTTTCTAAGCTGTCAACTCTTTTTTCATGATTTTCTTTCATCACTCTTATTACTTTTCCCAGTTTTGCTTCTACCTCTTTTATTTGATTTTTGAAATCCTTTTTTTTTATTTTAGTTCTTCCAGAAATTGTTTTTTTGTTCTGAACGTTGTCAAAAGGTGAGGTGAGGGGGCAGCTGGGTAGCTCAGT
The DNA here is from genome assembly GCF_016433145.1 of Gracilinanus agilis. Classification (NCBI taxonomy): domain Eukaryota; kingdom Metazoa; phylum Chordata; class Mammalia; order Didelphimorphia; family Didelphidae; genus Gracilinanus; species Gracilinanus agilis. The sequence goes on along the minus strand of NC_058130.1, from coordinate 282,817,428 downwards.
GGATTGAGAGCCAGGCCTAGAGACGGGAGGTCCTAGATTCAAATCCAGCCTCAGACACTTCCCAGCTGTGTGACCCTGGGCAAGTCACTTGACCCCCATTGCCCACCCATACCAAACTCTTCTACCTAGGAGCCAATACACTGAAGTTAAGGGTTTAAAAAAAAGTAAAATAAAAAAAAAAGGTGAGGTGATCTTCTGAATCCTTAGGCTAAAGGAAGGAATAACGGTGAGGTAGGTATTTGGAGGAGGAGTGAAAGGGATGGCTGAGTTTTGAGAAGGAATGGACAATGTAGTATTTGGATGGTAAGGATACAGGTGAGGTATTCAGGAGAGGCAGCTAACACAGACTAGACACTCAGGCTAGAGACAGAGGACATTGGTGGAAAATAAGCTGAACCCTTCCAGGTAGGAAAGGTACTTCTATAGACAAAAGGAATAGGGCCAGTCAGAAATGGTTTAAATCTGACTTGAGGGCTTTCTTGTCAGTTTCTCAAATCCTCAAAGGAGGAGTTGCAAGGCTCCCTGTCACTGAAACTGACCAGGATCCAGGAGGAAGTATCGGGCAACTACTTCCTCCCAAGATGGATGCCTCCAGTTCCCTCAGGAAATAAAGGAGAATAATTCCTTCCCTTTCAACCCTTTCCTAATTCTTCAACATAATGATTCACCAGAGGCTTTGATTAGGTAACAAGGGGATTTATTGAAATTCAGGGTTGGTCTGAAGGAGAGAGAGGTTAGGGTTTCTGACAGCCTCTAGGGAGAAACTCGAGATGGGGGAGGGTCACTGAGAAAGAACCTGCTCTCTCAGCCGGGGAAAATTTGGCTGCTTTTAAAAATAGAGGGTATACTAAATCAATAAAGTAAGGGATAGTTTGATTCAAGGATGTCCTACTTGCCTATAGGGAAACTAAACCCACAAAGCCTATTCACTAAAAACCCAAAAGCCACCCTTCCTCTCAGAGCCCACAGGAAAACAGGAAAGGTAACAGGGGAATAGTATGGAGAAGGTCAGGGAGAGGTCCAGAGAAATTAGCTAGGTTCAAATTATCCAGAGACAAGGCACAGGCCAAAAGCAAAACCAAAAGTCAAAGGCAGAGCTCCATTTGGTCCTTCAGCTCTCTTCAAGCCTCAGGGACCAACTGACTATCAGGATTCAAAGGTTTAACTGCCAGAAGTTTTCAGTTAACTTTTGCAAAGCCTTGCATCTGCATTACAGTCTGCTCATTTGTCTCTTTTTTCATGATTTTCTTTCATCACTCTTATTACTTTTCCCAGTTTTGCTTCTACCTCTTTTATTTGATTTTTGAAAACCTTTTTTTCTTTTAGTTCTTCTAGAAATTGTTTTTTTTTTGTTCTGAAACCAATTTACATTTTTCTTTGAGGCTTTGAATATAGCAGTTTTGACTTTTTTTGTCCTCTTCTGAGTTCGTGTTTTAATTTTTCCTGTCATAGTAACTTCATATAGTCAGGTTCTTTTTTTTGTTGTTGTTTGCTCATTTTTCCAAACCTGTTTCTTATCTTTTAACTTTACACATTTTTTTTAAGTTTGGCTACTCCTGAGGTGATAGGGTCACTGTCCCAGGCTTCAGGATTTTTGTACTGCTGTTTTCAGAGCTAGGGGTTGATAAGTTTTCAGCTCTTCCAAGGTGGTATAGTCTAAGGATAACTTTGTTTACTACTCTCCTGGACGGTAGTCTAGTCTGTGAGTGACTATAAGCATTCTTTTTTAATCTTATCTTTTTAATCTGATCTTTGATCAGAGTTCCCACACCCCTGAAGCTAAATGCTCTAATTTGCTAGTGTTCCTCCTGGGACCCAGAATTTGGACCAGGACCCAGGATTGGGACCAAAATTTGCATATGGGCAGTGCAACAGTGTCTTGCATATACTGACTACAAAGGAGCCCCTGTAATCTACTACTGACCAATTGTCTGACCCCTTTACACTTTATGAGCTTAGAGCTCCAGAACCCTCTGCTGCTAATTCAACTTCTGCCAAGGCCTGCTGCTGGCTTGCAAAGATATGGCCTGCCCTGGCTTGGCCTGTTTTGGACTATGCTCTATTCTCACCCTGGTGCAAAACCTTTGGTCAACTTGCTGTCTTGGTTCAGAAAATTGTTTCATGCCATGCTTTTGTAGGTTATGCTTCCCTAGTTTTTAAGTGCTATTTTAAATTGTTTGGAAGGAAATTTGGGAGAGCTCAAGTAAGCTGCTGCCTTTTCTCTACCAATTGACTACACCTAATTCCTTATTTCTAAGAAATGGGGGTTATTTTTCATCAAAAACTTTTCCTCCATCTGTTGATATAGTCATATGATTTTTTTTTAAATCCTTACCAATACTGTGTATTGGTTCCAAGGAAGAAAAGTGGTAAGGGTCAGGCAATGGGAGTTAAGTAACTTGCCCAAGATCACACAGCTAGCAAGTATCTGAGACCAGATTTGAACCTAGGATGTCCTGTCTCTAGGCCTGGCTCTCAATCCACTGAGCCACCCAGCTGCCCCCAATTTTTGTTGCTTTTGTTATTGAGTTAGTCAACTGGTTTATAGATTTCCATATATTGAACTAGCCCTGCATTCGTGGTATAAATCTCACCCAGTCCTACTGTGTGATCTTTGTTATATATTGCTATAATCTCTTTGCTACTATTTTGTTGAAATTTTTTGCATCAATATTCATTAATGAATTTGTTCTATAGTATTCTTTTTCTACTTTTGTTATCCATGGTTTAGGTTTTGAAATCATTGTTTTAGATTTTTTTTTAACACAACTACAGTTGTTATGCTGATTGTTTTCCTCATGTTGAACATCTTCCCGACTTTCTAGTCATCTCTGGCATAAATCCAACTTGTTCATAATGATCAGTTTCTTGTTTGACTAGATTTTATTTAAGTTTTTTTAATTCAATTTTCATTAATAATTTTGGTCGATCTCCTTCTGTGCTTTATTCTTCCCCTATTTAGCTTCAAGGAATGTATTTTAATTATAAAAAGTCTTATAAAAAGTTTCTTACTTTTTGAGAGAATTTTGTATAATATTGGTGCTAGGTTGTTTTTTTTTACCCTTAACTTCTGTGTATTAGCTCCTAGGTGGAAGAGTGGTAAGTGACTTGCCCAGGGTCACACAGCTGGGAAGTGTCTGAGGCCGGATTTGAACCTAGGACCTCCTGTCTCTAGGTAGGTTTTTTTTTTTTTCATTTGAGAGACTTCTTTGGATTTATTGGGACCAGAAGTTTTTTCATACAATAAGTTCTATTTCCTTTTCTGAGTTTGAACTATTTAAGATCTGTACTTGGTTTTCTGGTAGTTGGAGCATTTTATATTTTTGTAGGTATTTCTCTAATTCTATTGTGTTCACAGTTTTGATAATACAAAATTATGCATGATAGATTTGTGTAATGTTTTTTATTTTTATTTTTGGTTTTGCTATAATTTCATCTTTTATTTGCTATTGTTAATATTCTTAATTCTTTCATCAGAATAGTTTAGTGATTTATCAATTTTGTTAGTCTTTTCATAGAGCCAGCTTTTAGTTATAGTATTCCTATAGTCTTTTTATTTATTTCTTCTCTAATTTTGAATTGAGTTTCTGTTGTGCATGAATAATTGGTCAGTTTTTATAAAAATTTTCTCTAGTGCTGAGAATGCATATATTCTTTAGCAATCTCTTTAGCAACTTGTCCAATTCTATATTTACCCATTGGTTTATCTTTCTTTTAAGTTTGTTCAAAACCGAAAGGTACATTAAATCCCCCCCCCCCTTCTTCTGCATTACTGTCTGTAATCATTTAATTTTTTTCTTTATGAATTTAAATGCCAACCTGTTTGGAGCACATAAGCTTAATATTGGTGTTGCATTGGGGTTTTTTTGGTTCTTTTGTGGTTTTAAACATAATGTAGTTCCTTTGTTTATATCTTTTTATGTTATGAATTTTTTTTGCTTTGATAATATGATTTCAAAACCTGCTTTTAAAAATTTGTTTGACTATGTATAGTCAATTTTATTTCTGTCCCTCATTTTCATTCTGTGCTTTTTTTTGGTATGTTTCTTGTAAGCAAAAGATTGTGGGATTTTGTTTTCTTATTCAATATGCCACTTTTTTCATTTTATTGGTTTTAATCTTTGAACCTTTTTATGTTATGTATCCCTTTGAGAACCTGGTGAAACCTATGAACCTCTTCTCCAAATAAAATACAAAAGATGTCAAAGTGAACCAATTATATTAGAATACAATTATCATTTTATATGTATGTATGCATTTTTAAAAAACCCATGAACCCCAGGTTAAGAAACCCTGAAAGTGAAAAACAAAAATAAAAACCAAGGAGGCTCTGTACCACCCAAATCAAATCTCTTAATACCCACTCAGCTTAAATGAGGTCCTATCTGTAGATTAACCCAGCACTAATTATATAGGAAAGCAGTTATCTAATCTCTCTTAAGTACTCAATCTTCATTAAAGACTAAGGTTTTTTTTTAAAGCCTGGTTGTTAACTAAAGCATTTTAATCAGTTTTAAAATATCTGGACAAAATATTAGGGAAACTCAAGAATGGTCCAATGTTTCATATATTATTTAAAATTTTTAATTATATTTTTGATTCTCACATATATAATTTGTGTATGTGTGTGTGTGTGTGTATATGGAGAGACAGACAGACAGACAGACAGACTCTACTCAACTGTTGCACCTTCCCCATGTACAAAAAGGCAGCATGAATTCAGCTGGAACAAATAACAAAAAAAAAAAAAAAAAAAAAAAAAAACTGGGTTGCTGAGCTATTTAGTGAGAGAAATACTTTGTGTATATGTCTGTATATTTTACATGTATAGTTTACATTACTGTATAGTTTACATGAAGATGAAGTGATGCTGCTTAGACATATTATAGATTCAGAACTGGTTGGGTAACCAGTCTTACATGGTTTTTCAGTGTCACCAAGGTAGGAGGTCTCCATGAGATATTCCAGGAATCTGTATATGGCCTTGTACTATTTGATGTTTTTTTCAATAACTTTGATGAAAGTAAAGATGATCAACTCATGAAATTCCAGTTGTTAAAAGTTGGTGGAAATAGCTCACACTTTGGATGACAGAGTTTAGATTCACATATATCTTGAAAATCTAGAGTAGAAGTGTCAAATTTGGGCTAGTGTAGTCAAAACCAGGTTAAAATTGAGAAATGTTTATGAAAATAAATAAAAATACAATACAATATTGATAATGTTATTTGTGGTTTTCTAAGTCATTGTGTGTCCTGAAAGCATCTGTTTCTATTTGAGTTTGACACCACTGGCTGAAACTATCTCTCACTCTAACCAACCCATCTCGCTTTCTGTTCTTACTACTACTCCTCCTTTCACCAACTCCATGGCAGCTCAAGCAAAAACCCAAGAGAAACAAGAAATAATCAAAGTACAAGCCTATTCCCCTTAAGAGAAGTACCAACCTTTAATCCCAAAGAAGAGTTAGTTACCATAAGACATCAAAGACCATTTAAAGTGCTTTAAAGCATTGGCCTAAAACTAGTAGAATGAAATTTAATATGCTTTATTATAAATCAGGATGCAAAAAAAGTAGAGAGCAGTAGTTCTGAGAAAGATCTTGGGATTTTAGTGGACTGCACAACTCAATGAGTCAGCATTTAATGGAACAGCTATAAAAACTGCTATCCTTGGATTCATTAAGAAAGGCATACCTTACAGTAATAGGGAGATGATTGTCTCTATACTCTGCCCTCCTCAAACCTCATCTGAAGTATTGTGCTCACTTCTGGGCACTATAGTGTAAGAAGGGCATTGATAAATTGTAGAGAATCCAGATGAGTGCAACCAAAATAGTGAAGAACCGAACCTTCTATATCATATTAGTTGAGAGGAATTAGATATGTTTAGCCCAAAGAAGAGTAGACTAGGAGCAAAAGATGATGGCTACATTTAAATACTTAAAGGACTATCTTATGGAGTATGTATTTACATTATTTGGTTTAGCCCCAGAGGGCAGAACTTAGTCTCAGTGTTAGGGAAAAATTCGTTAATAATTAGAGTTGTCCAAAAGTGAAATGGAAAAGTGGTTAGTTTCCCCTTATTGGAGATCTTGAAGTTGTGTGAATGATCACCTGGTGGGGATATTATATACAGAATTTCTTTTGGATAGGGGTTAGACTAGGTGACTACTTTTAAATTCTGTGATTATGTAAGAGATAAATCATGTAGGGCAATTTGGAACTATGCCCAAAAAGTTATAAAACTATACATACTCTTTGATCCCTGTAATACCACTCCTCGATCTGTATTCCAAAGAGATCGTTTTAAAAAGGGGAAAGGACTTATTTATAAAAAAATATTTATAGCTTCTCTTTTTGTGGTGGCAAAGAATTGGAAGTTATGGGGATGTCAATCAGTTGGGGAATAGCTGAACAAATTGTGGTATGTGTCGGTGATAGAATATTGTGCTATAAGAAATGATAAGCAGGATGGTTTCAGAAAAAGCTGGAAAGATCTGCAGGAGCCAATACAGAGTGAAATAAGCAGAACCAGGAGAATCTTATATATAGTAACAATAACAGTATGATGACCGACTGTGAAAGACTTAGTTGTTCTCAGCAATATTATGATCTGGGACAGTCTTGAAGGACTTATGACAAAGATGCTATCCACCTCCAGAGAAAGAACTGTTAAGAGTCTGATGTAGATCTACGTATCCTATCTTTCACATTAGTTGATTTAAAGTTTTATTTTGGGGTTTCAGTATTATCTTACAACAGAAGCCAATATGGAAGTATGTTTTGCATAATAATACATGTATAATCCATGTCTAATTGCTTATCATCTCCATGACAGGAAGGGAAAGGAATGGAGGAAGGGAGATAATTGGGATCTTAGAAATTTGGGAAACATGGAAAATTATTATTACATGTGATTAGAAAATAAAATATTAAAAATAATAAAAGAAATGTTTATCCTCTGTGGCCTCTTCAAAAAAATTTTTAAATAAAATTTTAAAAAGAGATAAATCATGTGACAGTTGTTTGAAATTAATTTCACAACATGACTAGATTTTTTTTCTTATTTTGAAGCAACTGTGTGGAAAAGAGATTAATGTACTCTCAAAGTATATTTGTAAACTGAATGAAAGAAGAGAGGAGAAAACTACAGAACTATCTGTTTAACTTGATTACAGAGTAAGAGGAATGGGAACCAAATACCCTTCAACTCTCAATGTCTTTGTAACTGTAATTTTTATCTTTCCTGACCCAGCTTTCAGGTCTTTCCTGACTCTACTTCCAGGAATCTTTGACAGAAGAATGGATAGGCAGACATTATTTGCCTACATGGTCTTCTTATATGTTATGCATAAAAACTGGTTAAGTGAAAAATGTTTGCAGCTCACAACTTACAAATTTCTATTTCTTTATAACAGTCCATTGATATTTTCTCTTCCTTTGCCAAAATTGCCTTGTTGCTTACACACCTATGTTGTCTTCTCCCTGACCCCAGTGTTGTTCATGGAATAGAAAAGGGAATATTTCAAAGAGAAACAAATAACTGAATTGATTTCCACAACTTTTAATTTTAATACCATATAGAGAAAATCCTTTTTTGATCACCCATAAGCCTCTTTCTATAGGTCTCTACTGCACTCTGAGTTATGGAATTAATGAGGTCAGGAAGGCATTAAGATCTTGGATTTTTCTTCTGAGAATCTGACAGCAGAGAATCTTTTTATGTTGAACAAGGAATTCCTTTTCCATTACCCTTCTAGTTCTAATATTCCTAGTCTTTTTTGCAGTGATAAGAACTGTTATGAATCTAAGCATCCCACACTGTAAGTATCCTTCTCCCTGGACCTGATATGCTTTTTTACAATAGACTTGACAAGGAGAAAACCATAAGAGAATATTTCTCAAATTTGCAATATAAGAGGAAACAAAAAAATTTAAAGAGCAGAAATTATTACTTCATAATTTTGGCCTTTTAAACACTTTCATTTTCACTCTTCTACAGTTCTGTTTTCTCTCAAGACTGTGAAGAAGAATGAGCTTCAAAGACAACGTAATATTTAAGAAATCCCCCATGTGTGGAGCTTCTCTTCATCTGTCATGCTGAAAAATGAGTATTTCTTCAGAGAAATAACCTTTTGGATACCTCCATTTATGAATTTATTTGCATGTTTATTTGCAATTCTACTTTCTTGTATTCAACAATATTCCCTTTGTAATATACAATAAGTTGAAGAGTTTCCACTTCCCAATGAACTTTTGCTCCTGCAGCTGTTCAACAGCTACTACCCTGTGAAGATGTTTAATATGGCTTTAAATGGACTCTTCATATCTCTGGTTTTGTCATTTGGGACAACAGTTGCTTTTGGACCAATACCTAGAATCACTTGGGAGCAGAGAGGTAAGAATAAAACTTTGGACAGAGATATTTAGTGTTTCTACTTTTTTTGGTAAATAATAATGATTTTCACTTGAGAGATTATTTACTTAAACTTCAAGCTTTCCTCTAGAAAGCTATTAAAGTCATTTGAGGTGCCAGTCATTACGTATTCAATTTAAATTAATTATGAAGTCAGTCTTCTACGTATTTCAAATTCCTCAATATATGAAATTATGACTAGAATACATTTAAAAACTGTTACTAATAACTGTAATTTCACATGTCAGAAATATTATATTAAAAATGTTCCTAGAGATCTTTCTACAAGATCTTATTTATTGCTATTTTTGAAAAAGAATAAAAATTTATCTGTGTCCTGGTTTGTAAATGGAACTGTGTAATCATTGGTTTGATTTTTAAACAACAAAAAGAAACCTAGGAATAATTGACAATGTTCATTGTCATATTTTATGCTGCTTTTTAAAAGATATCCTTTAGTTTATTTTTAAAATATTTACTATTACCAAAAAAGGACTTCATATCTTCCAGCATGAGTAGCATGATAGGTAGAAAAATACTGTAAATGCAACAGCCAGCTTCAGGTGCTTTTTCTACACCCTGGATATTGGTTCAGGCTCTTTTCTCCCAACTGTCAGTGCTGTCCATTGGAACCCATTGTCATATCAGTAATAACCAGCGGACTAACTACTAAGCATTTCATATAAATGCTGCAGTCTAGAATATAAGAATTGGCAATTAGTTCACTTAAATTTGGCATTAGCAGCTTATCAGCTTTATGGAAATTGTTTTCTTTAGTTGTTCATTAGTTTATGCCTGACAGTGATATTGCTTATTTACTATATAGAATAATTTGTCCTTCCGGTAAGTAAATCATTGTATATCCTTCCTAAATCACAAAATTTGGAAAAAATTTAGACTCATATTCCTGTGTTCAAATCTTCCCTCAGATATGAGCAGTGTGACTCTGGGCAAGTCATGTGTCCCTATTTGTCTTGGTTTCCTTATCTCCTCAGCTATAAAATAATCTAGAGAAGGAAATGGCAAACTATTCTACTGTCTTTGCCAAGAAAACCCCAAAAGGGGTCATGAAAAGTCAGACATGATTGAAATGACTATAATAACATACTAGTATATCCTGAGATAAATTCAGAATAGTTCTTGCTGTTTCATAAAGTGTCTTAATTAGGCTGAGATGTTGCATTCGAGATAGTGTCAATAAAATGTTCAAAATAAATTACTACCTGTGTTGGAAAATATTCTCATTATTGGCTCACAGTTGTGTAATTTTCATTTTTCCTCTTTCACAGAAGTACATCTTATACATTTTCAGGAGCCAGGAGTCTCAAACTATTCAACTTTGTTGCTAAGCAAAGTAAAAGACACTCTATATATAGGAGCCAGAGAAGTGGTTTTTGCTGTGAATTCACTTAACATTGCTGAAAAACAGCGTGAGGTATGCAGACATTTTTTATTTCCCATTTTCATTTTCTTTCCATGTTCTACCTACCAAACTTATACTTTTGATCAAATGAAATGTATATATTTCTATTCAATTCAATTAAAATCAATTCAACAAATAAATATTAAGCACCTAATGAGTTCGAGGTATTGTACTGGGAAAAAAAAAGACGTTAAGTGAAACAGTACCTGCCTTCAAGGAGCTTGCATTTTACTAGGAATATAAGATGTGTACATAGATAAGTAAATAAAAAGTAATTTGAAATGGAAGAGTGCATTAATAATTCTTCTCATCTATGATTTACCATAAATTTTCCAAAGAAAATCTACTCAATATCAGTATCTCAGGTATACCAATACCAACTCTTATAGTTTATCTCTTATCTCCTATTCTAGTTACATGACCAGCCCACCTCTTTTTATAATCCCCAGACATCTATTTTGCCCCAATTCAAGCTAGAATAATTATTATGATAATGATATGGCTTAAGGGTTAGGAGGATGACATCTGTAAGAACATGATTCCCCACCTTAATTAAGGAAGAAGAACTTTAAAGGGAGATAGCAACAACACATTGAAAATTCACAACTCAGTAATTTTAAATCCCTTCATTTTAAAACTCTTATAGGGGCAGCTGGATTGCTCAGTGGATAGAGAAGTCAGGCCTGGAGAAAGAAGGTCCTGGATTAAAAATCTGGCCTCAGACATTTCCTAGCTGTGTGATCCTGGGCAAGTCACTCCAACCCCAGTTGCCCAACCCTTACCATTCTTCTGCCTTGGAATCAATACTTAATATTGATTCTAAGACAGAAGGTAAGGATTTTTTTAATTGTATTTTATACCATAACCTAATTATGGATTTTAATGCCAGAAAGAAGGTGCTTATCTTAAATGGGAGTTATTTCTGTTTTCATGATATCCAGACTTTCATGTGACCTAATTGTACTGAAGGTTGGCTTCAATATATTTCAAGAATGAAAATAATTTTATAAATATTCTGAATGGCTTTTAAAACCTTGAAGAACTGAACCTCCTTGCCACAAGGAGGCTTAAAAAAATTCTTAAGACTAGATATCCCTGGGGCATAGCTAGGTAGCTCAGTAGATCGAGAGCAAGGACTATAGAGAGGAGGTCCTGAATTCAAATGTGACCTCAGACATTTCCTTTCTTTGTGACTGTAGGCAAGTCGCTTCACCCACATTGCCTTACCACTTTTCTGCCTTGATTCTAAGTTAGAGGTAAATGTTTAAAAAAAAAAAAAAGCCTACCTCTTCAGCCTAGAAATTTAGTGGCTCATGAGCCCAGTCCCTCTACCAATAGGCAATGGGAGTTTTGACCTCCATTTCTGACCTTCATTAGTCCCTTTATTAGTGGTTCCTTGCTGGGGGCTTCCTATATTAATACTGGACTTAACCAGTCAGATTAGCCCACTGCAGTTCAGAACTCCCAAGTTAAGAGACATACCAGTCTCAGCCTCCCCAGTCACTAGGATTAAAAAAGTATGTGCCATCAAATTAGGTCATCAAGACATTTTGTAGAAACCATCTGCTTTTGCTTAATGAACATAACATTTAGGGAGAGGGGAATACTTAATAATTAATGGTTTGCAGATGATCTTTGTACTTCCTCTGAAGTACTTCAAAGTACAAACTACACCTCTGAAAATATTGAATCTTAGGATTTTAAAATTGGAAGAAGAAACCTTGGAAATCATCCAATCCAATCTTTTTCTTTATTCTTTTTATACCCTTGGGAGGAAAAAATTGATTTTATTATCAGTTATGAAATCACAAAGAAAAATCAGCCATTATAAAAAGAATTTGATCTGATCTGTGGATCCTGGTAAGATGATTTCAAGACAGCAAACTTAAGCTTTTCCTTACAAGTTGATTTTTGTCTACATGAACTGTGCTTTGTCAAAGTTTTACTCCATTTAATCATAGTTCACCAGATATCCAGTGGAAACAACTTGTAACCCGTTTAGAAGTCTTTCCTTTTTGTATCATGATATTAGTAGACAATCTCTTTGGCTTTAACTTCTCAGCATGTATAAAGAAATTCTCTTGGTCATCTTCATCCTCACATTGGCCCCAAGTCTAAAACTGCACTCTCCTGCACTAATGAAAAATTTTTTGCCTCTCAGAAGTAAGCAACTGCAAAGCTCTCTTTATATTCTGAGGAAAATTCAATAAACTATTTTCAATGCAAAATTTAGTATTCATGAGAACATTTTGCTAAATTCAAAATAAAAACCTTTGTTTTGTATTTCTATACTACTGAGACTTTTAAAAAAATATGTTATTGATCTTTTTTATTCCTATATTAATTTTCTAATATAACTTTCCTCCCACTGTAGCAACAAGCAACAAAATTAAAACAAAATAAAAGCTTAACAAAACCAACCATATATAACAGTATTCAACACTTCTCTACCATTCTGAGGGAGATGTATTTTATTATCTGCTCTCTATCATCAAGGATGATCATTGCATTCCATATGATTTCATCAGCTTTTTATCATTATTTCTTTACATTATTTTGGGTTTAGTAAGAGAACAAGGACAAATTTGGTATAAGAGTGTTCTGAGAATCATTTGTGAGAAATTTTGTTTATTTTATCTTTTTAAATTTTTAAAGCCACTTAAGCTTTCTAATTTCTAATTAACTATTTTTACAATACAGTTTATTTACGACACAATACAATTATTGTGCTTCATAAAACAAAGAAAGTTTTAAATTCAGTTTAATTGCCCCTACCATCACCACTAAAAGAAAGTGGTTTAAAGCTAGATATCAAGATTAGTAGTTTTATCCATCCTCAAGATAACCCATGGTGATGGGTATGAACTTGGCATTCTGAAAATGTTTTCATAAAAGATTAATTAGAGATTAATTAATATGTTTACATTATATGCTTCTGGAGTTGTTCATTATATTATCACTAGCATTGGGTTTTTTTCTCCCTTAGATATACTGGAAAGTTACTGAAGATAAAAAAACAAAATGTTCTGAAAAGGGCAAATCTAAGCAGGTAATTTATTTCTTTTCAGCTTGTTACCAAATGTAATACAAATATTTTAACCCCTTGGAGGCTGTTATTCTAAAATGTAAGCCAAGAACTTATTTGTTTCAACCTATAAGTTTTCATGGGCTTGGCAAATCTCCTTCAAACTATTATCACTTATTTGTTACTTCCTTCATGAACTACAAAGTAGAGAGCAACTCACAACAATGGCCTGAAGCACTCAGTGCAGAAAATTATTTTGGACCTGTGGTAGCTGCCTTGTTGCTCATGCTTAGCTTTGGCTTCCTGGGCAGCCCAGCCTAAGTTAAAAATGGTTTTCTGGGTATTCTAGTAAGAACCTACATTTTCAGTCTACTAATGTCATAACCTACTTCCTCTTTCCTTCTACTTATAACTAGTACTGTGTCCTTTTTCTGAACAATGTCTAAAACAATGTCTCCAATAGAGTTTAGATTCTTTGATTATAAAATTAAAATATTCATTAAAAGTAGCAGACCTCTGTGACATGACAGTTTTTAGTTTTTAAAGAGTTATTTAAAAACATGACAGGTATGTTTTACATTATACATTAACTTGGAATTAGAACACTGTGGTTGAAGACCATATGGTCTAGATCAGTGATGGGCAAACTATGACCTGCAGGCTAGATGCAGCCCCCTGAAATGTTCTATCCAGCCACGAGACATTATTCCTAATCTGACAAATACAATGAGTAGGATACTATACAATGAAACTTTGAAAGAGTTGCCTTAGAAACAGACTGACAATTGAGCATTTTCTTTCCTTTGGCCCCCTCATTAAAAAGTTTGCCCATCACTGGTCTAGACTTTAGTTCTAGTTCAGACCTTAATTGATTTTTTTCTCAACTAAGTGAGATTGTTTCCCCCTCGAGTTACTCCAACTAACTGTGTGCCTTCAGCTCTCTGGAGATTTCCTTTGCCCTATTTGCCCTTTCACTGATTCCCTAATTTTTTTCCATCATTTTCTCTTCCCAGTCCTAGCCAGTGCCCCTGGTCACATAGCAAAGGAAAAATTGCCAAATTCCAGTCTATTTACAGTTTGAGTAGAAGATATGTGATCAAGGACCTTTAACATGGCAAAGTGTTTTTGAAGCTATGAGGCTATATTTCTAGCCAATATAAAAAAAATTTTTCAGGATCTATACTATTACAAGTAGATTCTAAAATGCTGTTCTTTCTTTACTTAGGTCTTTATTCTCCATTTAAGTTGGCACTGGACATCTCCTTTCCCATGCACATAAATAGTCTTTTAGAGAAATATCATTGCAAGGACTGAGATTTGCATCAAACAGTTCTATGTAGAATATACTATAGTCAGAGGATTCCTTTGGTATATAATATGGATTGGACTAGACAGCTGAATTCTCTCCTAAGCGCTCACAATTTCTGCAATTGTGAAATGTTTGGAGTTGCATTACACGCATGCCAGTTTCACTGTTTATATTTCATCTCTTTGGTGTAGTATAGGAATTTCACCCAGCCATTTGACCCTCTGTAAAAGAAATTATATTCTATTAAGTATATTCCAAGAAAGGAGGGGAAAATGTTCAGGAAAAGGAAATCCAAGGACATATCTGTACTTTTGTTCCTTGACAGTTAGCCTAGACTTAGCATTTCAGGCAATAAGTTGATTGGGTTTGGGTATTGCTGTATGAGTCCGGAGTTATTTCCTAGCCCTGCTTTGTGAGTCAATATTATGAATGATCTTTTTTCTGTTTCATTGTTGTCAATCCTCATTCAAGTATGAATTTGTATCTAAACTGAAGTTGGTTTTGCACTTGAATAACAACTAAAATAATGGAATGATTCAAATCACTTTGACAGTAGAATTAAATGTGGCAATGAATCTTCTAAAGCTTATGCATAATAATTAAAATATAATTGAGTATCTCATTAATTAGCTAGATAGTTTCTGATATGCCTTTTTAAAAATTCATTACAGACAGAGTGCCTCAACTATATCCGAGTCTTGCAATTTCTCAATGATACTGCCCTATATGTGTGTGGTACTAATGCATTTCAGCCAACTTGTGATCATCTGGTAAGGTTTATCAAACTTTACAATAAGAAAATACAGCCACAATGTAAAATACTATAAAATTTTTAAAAAATAATAACTTTATTTTTTTAATTTTCACATTATTTAATTTATTTTTTTAGAATATTTTCCATGGTTACATGATTCATGTTCTTTTCCTCCTTTTTTTCCTCCCCCCAGCAATTCCACTGGTTATACATGTTTTATCACTCAAAACCTATTTCTGCATTATTCATTTTTGTAGTAGAGTAATCTTTTAAAACCAAAACCCCAAATTATATATATATATATATATATATGTAACTAAGTGACAAATCATGCTTTTCTTCAATGTTTCTACTTCCATAGTTCTTTCTTTAGATGTGGATAGCATTCTTTTTCATAAGTTCCACAGGATTGTTCTTGATCATTGCATTGCTATTAGTAGTGGAGTCTATTACATTTGATGGTTCCACAGTGTTTCAGTTACTATGTACAATGTTCTCCTGGTTCTACTCATTTCTCTCTACATCAGTTCATAGAGGTCTTTCCAGTTCAAGCAGTTCATCATTCCTTATAGCACAATAGTATTCCATCGTCATCATATTCCACAATGTGTTTAGCCATTCTCCAACTGAGCAACACCCCTTTGTTTTCCAATTTTTTGCCACCACAAAAGGCACAGCTATAAATATTTTTGTATATTTTTTATCTCTTTTGAGGTACAAACCCAACTACCAAACTTTTTGACAGCAACTAATCTCAATAAACCCAGTAAATAGGATTTGTCAGTCACTTATTCCTTGGGAATCTTGATGATGTTAGTCAGTAAAGATTTATTACATGCCTACTATATGCCATGAACTATATTGTGCCCTGAGATACAAAGAGAGTTTAAAAATAGTCCTTTGTTATTTTCATTGCCACTTCACAAAGTTTAAAGTTGAGAGATGGAATTTGCTTTCTTTAAATCAATTTTTAATATTCTACGATACTACCTTAAGATAATGGTTAGAGAGCCAGCTTTAGATACCTAGGCCTTACTCAGACCTATCCACTGGTTCAAGTTCAGGATTGCAAGGAATGAAATACTCATAGACTATCCTACATAAAATAAATAGGAAATTTACAGCAATACAAAGAATATTTGGCAAAAGTTCAGTCATCCTCATTTCCATACAGAAACTTTTCTGATCAGAAGTACGTGTGTTTGACTTTCCACAATAGTGAGACATCTCTTAAATCTTAGGTACTCTGATTCCTTATGTGTTTTTAGGCCTTAGGAGACCAAGAAGCTTCATTAGAAGCTTAAGCCCTATTACCTGGAACCAGTCATATCTCAGGGACAGTTTGTGGTTCTAATAGATATTGTTGCTACTGCATCTGGGGTCTGACACACACTGGCTGTGTGACAATTGGCATGCCACTTAACCTTTCAGAACTCCCAGATGATAATTTATAGATTAGGTTTCTATCTGCATCTACTAGATCAGAAGAAGAATATGTTTTGTTCTAAATGTGACAAAATAGGGCTGATAAAATCTTGGTTATCAGTATTCTGTGATCTACCCTTCTCCATGTTGTGTCCTTATCTATGTTATCTGTGTTAACTTTTTAAACATTTTTAATGTTAAAATTTTTTTTATTTTGCTAAGTAGCTTATGGTGTCAATTCTTGCTTTATTGTATTTCAAAGATTAAAATTTTCTTTAGGCCACAATCTCTTCTTTGTGACTGACTTATCTTGCAACCAAAGCTAGAAAAACTTGAAGTCCTGTTAGAGAATTCTTATGTGTCATTTGACTTGAGATTTTGCTACTTCTAATCTTGGAATGTAACCATTCTTTATGCTAATCTTGATTCTGCCCCTACTAAAATACCTTAGTAGATATTCTATATGCAAATTATCTTCTGCCTCTGAAATCTTTTCTTTTCTTTTAGGCTTCTGAGGTTTTTCTATTTAAGTGTGGAGGGAGGCCTACAGTATTTACTTAGTTATTTTGAGAAACAGGATTGAAGTTCTTTCCCTTTGATTAATCTCTTGTCTGTTCCTGAATTTCTCTTTAGAATCTCCTTTTTGTTTTGAGAATCCTTAAAATTCACAAAATTTCTTCTTAATTTTGACATTTAATCCTCTTTTTAAGAAAATTAGTTTTATTTTGAATTTAGCCATCAGAAAACACATTCAAGCTTACAAAGAACAAAAAAGAGGATTGCATGTGGAATTATGAACTTCTGTATTTTAATTCTTTTCTCAAAAAGTTTCTCAATTATTCACACTGTTCCTTTATTATTTTATTTATTTCATATTATTGATATCCAGGATAATTAGTTAAGAAGATTTGATCTCCAACCATTCGTTAGGGAGTTTTCTTATACTTTTAGGACCAAGAAATTCTAATGTTAAGGTAATTTTCCTTGAGTTCCATCCAAGGGAAAAAGAACATTTCATAATATGTATTCATACATCTTTGTGTCCCATGCATATCATGTTTATTGAACTAAACGGTTCTGAATGGTCATATAAAGGACTAAAACAGAAAAACAGTCATTTCTCTTATTTCCCACATGAGGGTGCCTTATAATTATTTAAAATGGTGTAAAAGAAACTTCAGTTAGCTAATTTTCCCCCATATTATTTATCCTTATGTGATAAGGAGGAATCAGATGATAATAGAAACTGATATCAGCAGTTTATTTGGAACAAACAAATTTCTAAGACCATTATACTTTCAGTACAGTCTCCATCCCGTCCCGCCCATATCTTTTGTATTCTACAGTTGAACAAATGTTCATTTCAAGAACTTCAGTGTTAAAGAAAGATTTTACTGTGTTTAGCCTATTCAACTTTAAGGCAAAAAAGCATACTAAATCATTTTAGAAGGATTTTAACAAAGGTTTTCTATAAACCTCAAAGTCACCTAATGTAGTAAAAAGAACAATGGATTCAATCAGAGATATGGATGGATTCAATTCCCACTGCTAGTATGTTACTGTATAAAACCATAAGGAGATTGTCACTTAATTTATCTGACTTTCAGTTTTGTCATCCATAAAATGAGGATAATAGTACCTGAAGTAACTACTCAAAAGGTTTTTGTGAGGAATAAATAGAATAATGTATAACAAATAACTTTACAAATCGTTATCAGTTATTATCCACTATCATCCCTATACTCTCTAATTTCTAATTTTTCTCAACCTTCTTGTTATTTCCCTGCTGCCTACCAATACCTTCATTCTCAAAAAGAATCCTCACTAGATCCTAACATGGCTATCATCTGCCATATATCTCCTCCCTTCCCTTCTCAACTAAATTCATTGAAAAAAGTCATCTAAACAGAAAAAAGGAAAAAAATCTACATTAAAAAAAATCTCTTCCCTTCTGTCTTAGATTTGATACTAAGTATTAGTTCCAAGGCAAAAAGGCGATCAGGGCTAGGCAATGGTGTTTAAGTGACTTGTCCAGGGACAGACACCTAGGAAGTATGAGGCCAGATTTAATCCCAAGACTTCATTTCTCTAGACCTGGTAATAAATCTAGTTGCCCAAAGCATCTACATTGAATGTATACTTCTTTTCTTCTTACTGTCTTCTAAACCCTTTGGAATCTGACTCCTGGCTTGGTCATTCAAGTCAAATTATTCTCTCCAAAGTTATTTATGATCTCTAGATTGACAAATCTAATGAATATCCATTTTTGACACTGCTGACCACTTTTTCCTTCTAGAGATTCTGGGTGTTTGTGACACTGCTATCTCTCCTACCTGTCTGACTACTCAGTCTCTTTTGCTGCATCCTATTCCATACCATACCCACTAACAATGGGTGAGTGTGAAAATGTTTTCTTATGTCCTCTTAGGTTTTCTCTTTTAATTTGCGGATCTCATCAATTTTCCTGGATTCAGTTATGATCTCCATGCTGATGATTCCCACCTCTGTCTGTCTATATCTAGTCTTTCTCAAATCTTAATCCCACATCACCAAATGCCTATTGAACATTTCAAATGATTTCTGTAGGTATCTCAAGTTCAACATATATAAACATAACTCAGCTTTCATTGTTAACCTATTTCTTTTCAAATTTTCCTCTAAAATATAATCAAAGGCACTACCATCCTTCCAGTCACCCAGTTTCTCAACTTCCATGTCATCTTTACCTCTTTTTTTTTCCTCATTCACCCACATATCTCATCAGTTGCCAAATCTTATCATTTTCTTCTTCAATATCATCATTCATGGAGTTTCTGAGAAGATGGCGGCATAGACAGAGTGAATCTTAAAACTTCCGCACCCTTACACACTGAGGTAGAATACAATGCTCTTCGAGAAGAAAGAGGACCAAATCTAATAAAGGGACAGAGTAGGGGGAACTCTACTGAAGCATAACTAAAGAGGTAACCAAGAAAAAGGCTTCAATTCTTGAACTTTCCGGTCTGAGGGCGTAGAAGGGGAATCCCAGGATGCCTCCCCCACGTGCTGTGCGGATTCTCCAGCAGCCAGGGAAATCTCAGGGCCGGTGGGTGCATCGGTAGGGAGAGAGGGTCTTGCTGACACTGGACTCAGGGAGTCAAAGGCACTGGAGAGGTAACTGGAGGAGAAAACCAGAGAAACACAGCAAAAACGCCTGGAAGATGGTGGTTTAGAGAGAGCCAAACCCCAGACCGCAGACAGCTTGGCTTCCTCATACTGAGATAGAGAACGCAGGGCTTCAAGAGGAAAGAAAACCAGATCAAACACAGCAGACAGCACAGAGGGACCCCACTGCAGGAGAGCTCAGTTCAGCGAAAATACTCCTTCTTGTCACCCCACTTTTTTTGTTTTTTTTTTCTGTTTGTTTTTCCCTCCCCTCAGGTTTTAGCCTCAGGGCAGATAAAGCAGTAAGATTAATCCAATCAATAGAGGATTAATCCAAACAATTGAACAGACAAGAAGTCTTCAGAGGGCAGAGAAAGAAAAAGAGAAAAGAAATGACAATTGGCAGCTTCTTTCAAGGAAGTGAAAAGAGAGCAAACAAAACAGAAATAGAAGAAGAAAAAGTAGTTCTAGCGAACTGGACACAGGCTTTGGGAGATCTCAAAATTCAATTAACTCAAGAATTTAAACCTCAATTAACTCAAGAACTTCAGGAACTCAAAAAGCAATCAAAAGAGGCTGAAGACAATTTGGAAAAGGAAATACATGAACTAAAACAAGAAAATAAAGTATTAAAAGCCAGAATTGGCCAACTTGAAAATGAAGCAAAGAAGGCAAAAGATGATCTACAAAGAAAATCAGACCAGAAAGAGAAGGATGACCAAAAAGCCAGGGATGAAATTCAGTCTTTAAAAAGCAGAACTCAGCAACTAGAAGCAAATGACTTCACAAGGCAGCAAGAATATATTAAACAAAATTTTAAAAAATGAAAAGTTTGAGGAGAATATTAAACACCTCATTGATTCAACCAAAGATCTGGGGAACAGAGCTAGAAGAGACAACTTAAGAATTATTGGTTTACCAGAACATCATGATAAAAGAAAAAGTTTAGATAGCATTTTACAAGAAATTATCAGAGAAAATTGCCCAGAAATTCTTGAACTAGAGGGAAAAGTGGAAATCGACAGGATCCACAGATCATCTCCTACATTTAATCCACAACTGACAACTCCCAGGAATATTATAGCCAAATTCAAAAACTACCAGACCAAGGAAAAAATATTACAAGCTGCTAAAAAGAAGTCATTCAGATATCAGGGAACCACAGTTAGGATAACACAGGATCTGGCTGCATCTACATTGAAGGACCTGAAGACATGGAATACAATATTCCGGGAAACCAAGAGAACTGGGTATACAACCAAGAATCAACTATCCAGCAAGACTAACTATATTATTGCAGGGGAAAGTATGACCATTCAATAAAATCGAAGACTTCCAAACATTCATGAAGAAAAAAATGGACTTAAACAGAGGGTTTGCTGCCCAAACCCAGAACTCAAGAGAATCAACATAAGGTAATTAAGAGAATGGGGGGAGGAGAAAAAAATTCTTTTCTTTAAGGGATGTGACAAGTTCAATCAATTTATATTCCAAGAAGAAAAGAAGGTATTGGCAAATATTAAAAATTATTATTACCAACAAGGTAACTAGAAGTTTACATAGAGGGAACAGGGACAAACTGTATAGGATGGAAATGTCAAGATATATGTATATATGTATGTATGTATGTATGTATGTATGTATATGTAGGTATAAATACATACAAAATTGGAGGGGAAGAAGATAATAAGAAGAAAAATAGGAAAACAAACAAAAAGGAATAAATTTATATTCCATAAAGAAGCTCATGGGATCAACAGGGAAAAATAACAATACACGGTAAGGGTAAAGATTTAGAGAGAGGAAATATTCAATACTAAGTGCATTGAAATCAACTTAGAGAAGAACAATCAGATCCATTAGGGCAGAGAATTGATTCACGCCCTATAGAGAAGTAGAAGGGTAACGAACAGACTGGTGGGGAGGGAAGCAATACTAGGGAGAGAGAGGACATGGGGAGAAGCGCTGCATGGCTTTAAAGAACAATAAGAGGGGAATAAGAAGGGAGGGGGCTGAAAGGGAAGTA
Organism: Gracilinanus agilis; assembly: GCF_016433145.1. Classification (NCBI taxonomy): domain Eukaryota; kingdom Metazoa; phylum Chordata; class Mammalia; order Didelphimorphia; family Didelphidae; genus Gracilinanus; species Gracilinanus agilis. The sequence goes on along the minus strand of NC_058130.1, from coordinate 282,795,904 downwards.
CAACAAGGGAGGGGATTATAGGAACTGATAAAAAACAAAACACTGGTATAGAAGCAAACAGTGAAAGAAGAAAGGACAGGACTAGGAGAGGGAATCAAAATGTCTGGGAATGCACATTTGATAATTATAACTCTGAATGTGAATGGGATGAACTCACCCATAAAACAGAAGCAAATAGCATACCATTGCTGGGTTTGTACCCCAAAGAGATCATAGATAAACAGACTTGTACGAAAATATTTATAGCTGCGCTTTTTGTAGTGGCAAAAAACTGGAAAATGAGGGGATGTCCTTCAATTGGGGAATGGCTGAACAAATTGTGGTATATGCAGGTGATGGAATACTATTGTACTAAAAGGAATAATAAACTGGAGGAATTCCATGCAAATTGGAGAGACCTCCAGGAAGTGATGCAGAGCGAAAGGAGCAAAGCCAGAAGATATACTATGGTATATCAAATGTAATGGGCTCCTGTACCAGCAGCACTGCAATGACACAAGACAGCTCTGAGGGATTTACGGTAAAGATGCTACCCACATTCAGAGGAAGGACTGTAGGAGAGGAAACATATAAGATAAACAATTGCTTGAATGCATGGGCTGAGGCGGACATGAATGGGAAATAGACCCTGAACAAGGACACATGTTACAACCAGTGGAAATGTCCGTTGGCCATGGGTGGGAGGAGAGCAGGGGGTGAAGGGGAAAGTAGGGGCATAAAGTATGTAAACAGGTTAAAAACGAATATTAATAAATGTCTAATAAAAAAAAGAGATAGTGAAGGTAACTACATCCCAATAAAAGGCAGTATAAACAATGAAGAAATATCAGTACTCAATGTGTATGTACCAAATGGTATAGCTTCCAAATTTCTAAAGGAGAAGCAAGTGGAGCTCAAGAAGGAAATAGATAGCAAAACCATACTAGTGGGACCTCGACCTTCCCCTATCAGATCTAGATAAATCAAATCAAAAAAATCAATAAGAAAGAGATGAGAGGTGAATGAAACCCTAGAAAAATTAGAGTTAATAGATATATAATAGATATAGAGTTAATAGATATATATAAAATAAATAGAGACAAGAAGGAATACACCTTCTTTTCAGCAGCACATGGAACATTCACAAAGAGAGACCATGTAAAAGGACACAGAAACATGGCAAACAAAAGCAAAAAAGCAGAAATAATAAATGTAACCTTCTCAGATCATAATGCAATAAAAATAGTTATTAATAAGAATACATGGAGAGGCAAACCAAAAACTAATTAGGAATTAAATAATATGATTCTCCAAAATAATTTAGTGAAAGAACAAATCACAAAAACAATTAATAATTTCATTGAAGACAATGACAATGATGAGACATCTTACCCAAACTTATGGGAGGCAGCCAAAGCAGTTCTAACGGGAAAACTGATATCACTGAGTGCATATATTAACAAATTAGGGAGGGCAGAGGTTAATGAATTGGGCATGCAACTTAAAAAACTAGAAAATGAACAAATTAAAATTCCTCAGATGAAAACTAAATTAGAAAAACTAAAAATCAAAGGAGAAATTAATAAAATTGAAAGTAAAAGAACTATTGAATTAATAAATAAGACTAGAAGCTGGTATTTTGAAAAAACAGATAAAATAGACAAAGTACTAGCTAATCTAATTAAAAAATGAAAGAAGAAAACCAAATTAATAGTATCAAAGATGAAAAGGGAGACCTCACCTCTAATGAAGAGGAAATTAAGGCAATCATTAAAAACTATTTAGCCCAATTATATGGCAATAAATTTAGCAATCTAGGTGATATGGATGAATATTTACAAAAATATAAATTGCCTAGTTTAACAGCAGAAGAAATAGAATACTTAAATAATCCAATATCAGAAAAAGAAATTGAATAGGCTATTAAAGAACTCCCTTAGAAAAAATCGCCAGGGCCTGATGGATTCACAAGTAAATTCTATCAAATATTCAAAGAACAATTAATCCCAATACTATACAAATTATTTGATATAATAAGCAAAGAAGGAGTCTTACCAAACTCTTTTTATGACACAAATATGATACTGATTCCAAAGCCAGGTAGATCAAAAACAGAAAAAGAAAATTACAGACCAATCTCCTTAATGAACATAGATGCAAAAATCTTAAATAGAATACTAGTAAAAAGACTCCAGCAAGTGATCAAGAGGGTTATTCATCATGATCAGGTGGAATTTATACCAGGAATGCAAGGATGGTTCAACATTAGGAAAACCATCCACATAATTGATCATATCAACAAGCAAAAACCACATAATTATCTCAGTAGATGCTGAAAAAGCCTTTTACAAAATAGAACACCCATTCCTACTGAAAACACTAGAAAGTATAGGAATAGAAGGTCCTTTCCTAAAAATAATAAACAGTATATATCCTAAACCATCAACAAGCATCATATGTAATGGGGATAAATTAGAAGCCTTTCCAATAAAATCAGGAGTGAAACAAGGATGCCCATTATCACCTCTATTATTTAACATTGTACTAGAAACACTAGCAGTAGCAATTAGAGAAGAAAAAGAAATTGAAGGTATTAAAATAGGCAGTGAGGAGACTAAGCTATCACTCTTTGCAGATGATATGATGTTCTACTTAAAAAATCCTAGCGAATCAACTAAGAAGCTTGTAGAAATAATCAACAACTTTAGCAAAGTTGCAGGATACAAAATAAATGCATATAAATCATCAGCATTTCTATATATTTCCAACACATTACAACAGCAAGAGGTAGAAAGAGAAATACCATTTAAAATCACCCTAGACAATATAAAATACTTAGGAATCTATCTACCAAAACAAACACAGGAATTATAGGAACATAACTACAAAACACTTTCCAAACAATTAAAACTAGATCTAAACAATTGGAAAAACATTGATTGCTCATGGGTAGGATGAGCTAACATAATAAAAATGACCATTCTACCCAAATTAATTTACTTACTTAGTGCCATAATTATCAAACTACCAAAAATATTTTTTACTGCATTAGAAAAAAATATAACAAAGTTTATTTGGAAAAACAAAAGATCAAGAATATCAAGGGAAATGAAAAAAAAATGAAGCAAGGTGACCTAGCAGTACCAGATATTAAGCTATACTATAAAGCAGCAGTCATCAAAACAATATGGTACTGGCTAAAAGATAGAAGGGAGGATCAGTGGAATAGACTTGGGGTAAGTGACGTCAGCAAGACAGTCTATGATAAACCCAAAGAACCCAATTTAAGGACAAAAATCCACTATTTGACAAAAACTGCTGGGAAATTTGGAAAACAATATGAGAGAGATTAGGTTTAGATCCACATCTTACACCCTACACCAAGATAAATTCAGAGTGCGTGAAAAACTTGAATATAAAGAAGGAAACTGTAAGTAAATTAGGTGAACACAGAATAGTATACTTGTCAGATCTCTGGGAAAGGAAAGATTTTAAAACCAAGCAAGAGTTAGAAAAAATTACAAAATATAAAATAAAAAATTTTGATTATATTAAATTAAAAAGGCTTTGTACAAACAAAAGCAATGAAACCAAAATCAGAAGGGAAACAACAAACTGGGGAAAAAATATTTATGACAAAAAATTCTGACAGAGGTCTAATTACTCAAATATACAAGGAGCTAAATCAGTTGTATAAAAATTCAAGCCATTCCCCAATTGATAAATGGGCAAAGGACATGAATAGGCGATTTTCAGACAAAGAAATCAAAAGTATCAATTAGCACATGAGAAAGTGTTCTAAATCTCTAATAATTAGAGAAATGCAAATGAAAACAACTCTGAGGTATCACCTCACACCTAGCAGATTGGCTAAAATGAAGCAGGAGAGAGTAATGAATGCTGGAGGGGATGTGGCAAAATTGGGATGTTAATGCACTGCGGTGGAGTTGTGAACTGATCCAACCATTCTGGATGGCAATTTTGAACTATGCCCAAAGAGCAATAAAAGAATGCCTGCCCTTTGATCCAACCATACCATTGCTGGGATTGTACCCCAAGGAGATCATAAATAAACAGACTTGCACAAAAATATTTATAGCTGTACTCTTTGTGGTGGCAAAAAACTGGAAAGCAAATTCCCCCTTCAACTGGGGAATGACTGAACAAATTGTGGTATATGTTGGTGATGGGATACTATTGTGCTCAAAGGAATAATAAACTGGAGGAATTCCATGTGAACTAGAAAGACCTCCAGGAATTGATGCAGAGTGAAAGGAGCAGAGCCAGAAGAACATTGTACACAGAGACCAATACACTGTGGTAAAATCGAATGTAGTGGATGTCTGTACTAGCAGCAATGCAATGACTAAAGACAATTCTGAGGGATTTAGGGAAAAGAACGCTACCCACATTCAGAGGAAGAACTACAGGAGTGGAAACACAGAAGAAAAACAACTGCTTGAATACTTGAGTTGTTAAGGACATGATTGGGGATGTAGACCCGAAAAGATCACACCAATGTAACTATCAATAATATGTAAATAAGTCTTGACTGACCACACATGTTAAAACTAGTGGAAATGCAAGTTAGCTATGGGGGGGTAGAGAGGGGTGGGGAATGGGGAGGGGGGTTTGAAGGAGTGAAGGGTAAAGTAAAAACTTGAATTATGTAACCATGGAAGTTTTTCTAAAAATAAAAAATTATAAAACAAAAAAAATATCATCATTCATGTATATCCCCTTCTCTCCATATACACAATTCCTACTTTAGTTCAAGTCTTTATTATTTCTCATCTGGAATATTGTAATTCTAATTGCTGCCTTTAAGTCTCAACTCAGGCACTACCTCCTATAAAAGACCTTTCCTAGTTTTCCAGATGCTAGTACTTCCCTTCTAAGGCTACCTTTCAACTATTCTTTATTGTCTTCTATGTGCCATTTTAAAATATATGTTGTTTTCCCTTTAGAATAAAAGCTTCTTGATTACTCTATTACAAAAGTGAACAATATAGAAATAGATATTGAGTAATAATAATACATGTATAACTTAATGAAATTACTCATCTATTCTGGGAGGAAGAAGGGAAAAAGAGGAAGGAAAGAACATGAATCATGTAACCATGGAAAATACATAAATTTAAAAAATTAGGATAAAAGCTTCTCTAAGGCAGGAACTGTTTTTGCTTTTTCTTTGTATTCCTTCATTCTTAGGACAGTTCCTGGAACAAAGTAAGGGCTTAATAAATGCTAATTGATTGACTGATAAATTAATTAGAATTCTCCAAGCATTACAGTCATTGAAGTTTCTTTGATCACATATATTTTTAACCAGTATATAGCTCCAATCTATATTCTTCATCTTTATACTGATTAGAAGAGTGTTCCTATTTATACTTTTTTCTTTCAATTATTCAACACATTTTTAGTTATCTCATAATTAAGCCTTTTTGCCTTAAGATTGATTCAAGAAAATACTATTCTTAAAAAATGCAATTCTAACTATACAAATTTAATTGTCTGATGAATTTTATATTATTAATTATTAGTTAATTAGATGTCAATGTTCTGACCTCAAATAGTTACTAGTTTTATGAACATGGGCAAGTCACTTCACTTTTGCCTGCTTTAGTTTCCTTATCTGTAAATTGAGGATACTAATAGCACCTATCTACCTTCTAGGGTTTCAGTGAAGTTCAAATGAGATATTTATAAAGTGTTACCATAAGGCCTGGTACATAGTAGGTGCGATATAAGTGCTAGTTATTTTTATTAGATTATGGTCACATTTATTTTGCTTATCCTCTTTTAAACTCTTGTCACTGTAGCTTTTAAAAACATTTGAACTTGTTGGTAAAAATGAAGATGGTAAAGGCAGGTGTCCATTTGATCCAGCACAAAGCTATACATCTGTTATGGTTGGTAAGTGCTCTCTGTAATTACTTCAACGAGTATCTTTTTGGTTTTGATGTTTATTTGCTTGTCCCATTTTAATACAAGATACACTTTAAGAATATTCATATATTTTAAATACAGATCTTAATAAAAATAATAATAATTTTAAAAAAATTGATGTTATATGTATTATATAGAAAATATTCTTATGCAAACCTCATAATATTTCTTCAGAATTAAGAGTAAACTCTCCTGTGTATGTAGTCTTTTTAAGTTCCACTTTGTCTTTCTGAGGCTATACATATCTATGCATCAATGCAAGTACCTCTGAAGTATGCTGTATATAAGACAATGTTTGCAGGTGTGTTTGGAGTTACATGTATATGCTTAGTTGTTATTGTTTAATTTAGTACAATATAGTCTAAAAAACATAAACCAAAGTAAACTCAACCTCAAAGAAAAATAACAAGAGATGAGAATAAGCAGGTCTGTGGCAGTTTGGAGAAATTTGTTTAACATTCTTTAAGGAAAAGAAAGGTTTATACTGTTATAATGAAGAATATTTTTATAATTATCAGCCATTTTGAGGATTTGAAATGTTTATTTCCCTTTTTTCTGACACTGAAGATGGGGAGCTTTACTCTGGAACATCCTATAATTTCTTGGGAAGTGAACCTATCATTTCTCGAAATTCTCCTCAAAGTCCATTGAGAACAGAATATGCAATACCTTGGCTAAATGGTAAGAAAATATTTTTTAAAAACTTAACAAAGAATGAATTATACTGCATCTGTATTTTTTTAATTTTTTCCTTATAAGATTTATGGATGAGATCAACTTTTTTGATTTTTGTTTCCCTTTCTATTTGAAGTAGCTACACATTTTTTATTGATCTTTTTCTTTTTTCAACATCACTGTCCCTTCCCTCTAATAACTCTCCCCAATCCTTTTAAACTCCTCTTTTAATCTTCCCTCTTTAACACTGTGGCTACTCTTTGAACCCAAGATTTTCACTGTCAAATCACTCAATCTTGAACCTTCTTTCCCCAACCTCTAGATTCAAAGAGAGATTTCTGTTATACAAATCAAGAAATCAGGAAAAAAAACTATACAAGTTATTTCATAGAATTAAAGTATACTGTGTGTATATGACATTCATTTTTACTTTGAATTTACAGAACCTAGTTTTGTTTATGCTGATGTGATCAGAAAAAATCCTAATGGCACAGATGGAGAAGATGACAAAATCTACTTCTTTTTCACGGAAGTATCTGTGGAGTATGAATTTTTTGGAAAATTGATGATTCCCAGGATAGCTAGAGTATGCAAGGTGGGAAACATAAATAATTTCTTATTACTTTTGTGAGAGGATATACCTGGAAGGCTATGATCTTAACTATTAAGGTTTTTTAATTGATCTACCGTGGGCATATATTTGATCTATAGTCTGATTTTCTATTAGAATTTTTAAAAGCTTGAAGACTTGGACTCTATTTCTCTTGACTAATTTGTTAAACTTTTGACACATTTAGTTTTCTTCTTCCCTAAAGTTTCCTTAGCCTACAGACTTTAATTTTTTCGTTTTTTTAAATTTTTAAATATTTTTCCATGGTTACATGATTCATGTACTCTCCCTCTCCTCTGCCCTCCCCTATCACAGAGCTGACAAGCAATTGCACTGGGTTATACATGTGTTATCAGTTGATACCTATTTCTATATTATTCATAATTATAATAAAATAATCTTTTAAAACCAAAACCCCAGATCATATACCCATATAAACAAGCACAGTTCTTTCCCTTAATATGGACAGCATTCTTTCTCATAAATCCCTCAGGATTGTCCTGGATTATTGCATTGCTATTAGTAGGAAAGGCAATTACATTTGATCATTCCCCAATGTTTCACTTTCTGTGTACAATGTTCTCTTGTTTCTGTTCATTTCACTCTGCATCATTTCATGGAGATCTTTTCAGTTCATATAGAAATCCTCTAGTCCATCATTCCTTACCGCACAATAGTATTCCATCACCATCATATACCACAATTTTTTCAGCCATTCCCCAATTGAGGGACACCCTCTCACTTTCTAATTTTTTGCCACCACAAAGAGCACAGCTATGAATATTTTTGTACAACCCTTTTTTTAATCATCTCTTTGAGATACAAAACTAGTAGTAGTAGTATTGCTGGATCAAAAGGCATGCATTCTTTTAAAGCCCTTTGGGCATAATAACCTACAGACATTTTTGAGAATGATTTTCCCTGAAGTTAGAGTATGTCTTACTTTTTCTTCTTTAGCTAGGAAAAAAATAATAAATAAAATACCAAACTATTATAATGTATACTACAGAAAATGACCAAGGAATCAGCCTTTCTGTTTTAGGGTAGTAACCAAATTATAATCAGATTGTGGTTTAACTCTTTATTTTATCTCTTCTGGGTAAGTGTGTGTGTGTGTGTGTGTGTGTGTGTGTGTGTTTTATTTTTAGTCATCATGTTTGCAAATATCATAATGAAGAGCAATATCTAACACTAGATGACAGAAATGGCATTCAAGAGGTTTCAGTATTGTGCTAAATCTAATACAGAAAAATTAAATGAAAATTAATATAAAGTCTTGCAAATGGATAATAAAAGCTCATTTCCTAACTATGATATAGGAGACTCTTCATTAGTTGTAAAAGAGATTTGGGAGTTTCTGTGACCACAAAGTAAATGTTTGGTTGTTGGCATAATGTCAGACAAAATGGCAAATGGAATTTAGGTTAAGATTAAGAGTCATAGTTTCCAGGACAGGAAGGTGATAATGCCAGTGTACTTAATCCTTACCAGGCCTCATCTTACCTGTTGTGTTCAGTTTTTACACCAGGGTTTAAGATAGGCATTGATAATTTAGAGTGCCCAGGAGAGGGAAACTAGGATGGCAAAGGGCATTAAGTCCATGCTTTGTAAGGTTCAGTTGAAGGAATTGGGTAGGTTTAACATGGGGAAGAGAAGATTAAAGGATGATGTGAAATCTATTCTCAATGAATATTGAGACTTTCAGGACTAGAAGGGATTACAGAAATCATATGGTTCAGCTTTTTTGCTCTTAAAGATGAAAAAAAGAGAAAATCCAAGATTGTTAGGTAATTTGCCTAAGGTTCCACAACTAATTCCAGATGCTAATGGTCAGTATCCCTGGCTAGTTCTTCTAGTTCTGGGAAATATTTCTCTAAAGTTCTCTGACAAACTGGGCCAGGAAGAAGAGCAAATATATTTGAAGGGTTTTCTTGTGGAGAAGGGATTAAACTTGTTCATTTTGGTCCTAGAGAACAGAACCTAGAGCAACAAGTATAAGTTGGAAAGAGGTACTCTTAAGCATGATGTCAGGAAAAACTTCCTAATTTTTAAAATTGAGCAAAAGTGAAAAAGGATGTTTCAAAAAGATAATGGTTAGGGGCAGCTGGGTAGCTCAGTGGAGTAAGAGTCAGGCCTAGAGACAGGAGGTCCTAGGTTCAAACCCGGCCTCAGCCACTTCCCAGCTGTGTGACCCTGGGCAGGTCACTTGACCCCCATTGCCCACCCTTACCACTCTTCCACCTATGAGACAATACACCGAAGTACAAGGGTTTAAAAAAAAAAAAAGATAATGGTTAGGTAACTCCTTATTGGAGGTCTTCACATAGACTAGACAACTTCCTGTTTTATTTAAAGTAAGGATATCTGTGGCATATGGATTGGACTAGGTAAACTCTAAGGTCCCTTCCAATCTTAAATTATATGATTCTGTGATATTTTGGTGTACAAAATTTTAAGGGTAATGCAAATAGTTTCCAAAAAGGTAACAATAAAAAATTATTAAAGCAATGGAAAAAAAAAGATTCTCCAAAGGAAAAGAAACCAGAGTTAATTTAAACTAAGAAAAGACAGCTAAGAAAGCCCAGCCCTTTGGAAAGAATTTCTCCAGTAAAGACTGACCAGAAGTTTTGAGAGTACTTCAAAGCATTCATCAATTCATCAAACATTTATCAAGTTCCGCTTTAAATAGAGTGCCCTGCTGGGCAATGGTAGAGATTCAAAATTTAGATAAATCATTGTCCCTGATCTTCTGGATCATATAATCTAGAAGTGGGATAACTATAAAATATTACAATACAGGATAAATGCGTTAGAGAAGTGTAAGAATAAAAGTACTCTGTGACCAGTGTTATTAGAGAAGGCTTTATTTGGAAAAATAGGCATTTGTGAGTTCTAAGCTGTGAAATTTTAATGTGAGAGAATCAGGTAGCAGAGATAGAACTAATATGAAGAGACCAAAGTCCATTCCAGATACCAACATCTTGGGGGGAGGGAATGTACTTTTTATCTCAGTGCTTCTACTTTTTTCTTAGCCCCTGAACTAACATTCTAAAGGGTCCTCAAGCCTGGGGCTCTGGCACCAGAGTGAGGAGGGGGGTAGACTGTTACCCCTCTCTCCTCCCACAAATGTATATCACCTTGGGAACAAGGATGCTTTGGATCAGCAGAATAAGGGAGCACACTGACAATTTGTTGTTATTCTTCCTCTTTATCCAACCCTCATACTAAATTCAGCATTAGATCTCCCCAATCCTCTTCCTTTTCTCACTGCCATTTCCACTGAGCCCTTTGGACTCCTCCTCTATCATCTGATCATGGAAAATATTATTGTATTCAGACTTAGAGGACCTAAGTTCTTACCAGCTTTAGGAAAGTCCTTTTCTCTTCTATAAGATCCATATAAGTAATTATTAGTACTTGGGTATTTTTGATGTTGGAAGAGCACTTCAAAAATTTACAGTGCAGTAGAGAAGACATACACATTTTAAATCTGTAGTATAGCATCAAGAGCAGTGATTGTGGAGCCAAAGGACCTGGATTCAATCTCAGCTTTGTGTAACCTGTGTATCTTTGGACACATCATTTATCCTTTTAAGTGTGAGGTGAGGCTATGGAATTGATTATCTCCAAGCTCCTTTTTAGCTTTGAATCAAAGATCAGGGGATGATAGACTAGACACAGAATTTGAATGGGCATTAGAAGTCATCTCACCCAGAACCCTTCATTTTATAGAAGAATTGAGGCCCAGATCAGTAAATAAACTTAAACTATAGTTGCCCAGGTCGTAGCAAAGCCAAGAACCCAGAAAAATCTTAAATCTTAGCAGTATTTTTTTTGTCATATCTTAGCTATAGCTCCCAGGAAGACAGCACAACTGATTAGTCAGTTCAAATATGTATACTATAATAGAAGGGGATAAAGAAAAGGTAAAAGGGGGGTTTTGGTCCTTTGGTGGGAAAGGAGGGTGCAATAGTGGATTGAGGTGGTAAGGAGAGATGTAAGGGGATGGCTGAGTTTAGGGAAATAGAGGACAAGGTAGTATAATGAACAATAAGGAGAAATGATGAGGTAATTAGGGGAGGCAGCTGCAAAAGGGAGACACTCAGACTAGAGACAGAGGTTACTGGGGGAGGAAGGCTGGACTCTTCCAGGGAAAATGGTATTTCTACAGACACAAAGGTTAAGGCCAGTCAGAAGTGGTTTGAATCTGACTAGAGGGCTTTCTAGTCAGTTTCTCAAGTCCACAAAGAAGGAGTCCCAAGGCTCCTCCCTGTCAGTGAAACTGAAGAGTTTCCAGGAGGAAGTATAGAGACAACTACTTCCTCCCAGGATGGACACCTCCAGCTTCCCTCAGGAAAATAAAGAGAATAGTTCCTTCCCTCTTTCAACCCTCACTTGTCGTTGAGCCAATGATTTAGCAAAGGGTTTGATTAGGTAACATGGGGTTTATTAAAGTTTCAGGGTTGATTATAAAGGAGAGAAGGTACAGGGTTTCTCTTAACAGCTGCTAGGGAGAAGCTCCAGGTGGAGGAGGGTCACAGGAATGGCTTGGACTGAGAGAGAGCCTGCTCTCTCTCAGCCAGGGAAGTTTGGCTGCCCTTGAGGTTAGGGAGTACTAAAACAATAAAGCAGGGAATAGTTTGTTTCAAGGGTAAGCCCTACTTGTCTATGGGGAACTAAATCCTCTAAGTCTAATTGCTACAACCCAAAAATCCACCCTTCTTCCAAAGCCCACAGGAAAATCAGGAAGGAAATAGGGGGATAGAATAGGGAAGGTCAGGGAAGGTCCAGAGAAGTTAGCTAAACCCCAAATGTCCAAAGACAAAAGCACAGATTCAAGGCAAGGTTTCAGCCCAAAGGCAGAGCCCAGTTCACCCCTCCACTCTTCACAAGAAGCTTCTGGGGCCCACTGTACCTTGTCAGATTTCTAAGGCTGGCTAACTGCCAGAAATTCTACAGTTAGCGTTTTCCAGGGTAAATGCCTAGATTGCATCTCTGCATTACAATACCCACCAACAACTGGGATGCATCTCTTCTTCTTAGGGCCAGTAGCAAGATTTCTTTGCATTTTCAAATGACAAAAAATATTCATTGATATAAGGAATAGAGTTCTGTTGGTAATAACGAAAAAACTTAACAATCTACTCTACTTAACCTTTGATGAAGCCTGGAAAATCCAGGTGACTCTTATGTGTAATTTATTCCTCAAACTTCCTTTTCTTTGTTTCCTTTTTGTGGACAATTAAATGTCTAGCAACCCTAAGAGTCATAAGTCTCATTTGCTACACATATACATGGTACAAATTGGTAATACTAGCGCTATGTATTGGTGGTTTTCAGTTTTAATTCAGATTCTTAACTTTCTAGAAATATGACTCTCTTAGAAAATAACCCCAAACTTCTCTACTACCAGCAATGCAAGGATCCAGAGCAAGGCTGAAGGACTTATGAGAAAGAAAACTAGCAACATTCAGAGGAAAATGTGTGTAGAAACATAGAAGAAAAATAACTGCTTGAACACATAGGCTGATGGGGATTTTATTGGGGAGGTAGACGCTAAACGATAACTCTAGTCGAACTATCAATAATATGGAATTAGGTGTTAATACATGTAAAACCCAGTGGGATTGTGCTTCAGCTACAGGGGGGTAGGGAGGATGTTGGGGGAGAGGGAAAGAACATGAAAAATGTAATTATGGGAAAATATTCAAAATAAAATTAAAATTAAAAAAGAAAAAAGAAAATAACCCCAAAACAAATGGAAATGTTTTACATACAGCTATTTAATCAAGGTGGAAAACATTTATACACTCTATTTCCCTTTGGCATTTTAGGGCGACCAAGGAGGCTTAAGGACTTTACAGAAGAAATGGACCTCTTTTCTAAAAGCCAGATTAATCTGTTCCATACCAGAGAGCAATTTTATCTTCAATGTGATCAATGATGTTTTTATCCTTAAATCTCCTGATTTAAAAGAACCTATATTTTATGCAGTTTTCGCTCCACAGTTGTAAGTGCCATGAGATAAATTTTTTAGCTTTATTTTCCTAAAATAGGTTATTGTCATCAAGAAAAAACAATTTCTTCTTTGTTACCTAGGAATAATGTAGGGCTGTCAGCAGTGTGTGCATACAACATGTCTCTTGTGGAAGAAGTTTTCTCCAAAGGAAAATACATGCAGAGTGCCACTGTAGAACAGTCCCACACAAAGTGGGTCCGTTATAGTGGAGAGATTCCCAAACCTCGTCCAGGAGCGGTGAGTAGAGAAGAAAGTCAGGATGAACATGGATTAAGCTTTCTCATCTTTTTTTAAAAAAGCAAAGTAGGACACTACGTAGGAAGTCTACAAGGATGATAGCAACACAAAAAGTCTGATTACTGTGTATTTGATTGACTTGGCAACTTTTTATTTCCCTATCAGCTTGTGGATTGGTTTCCTGTTGTGAAGGAGTTGATTCTATTTTGTGATTGAAAGGACTAATGAAATTATGACTCTTAGTTTTTCTTTTAACATCTTTTCAATGTTTTGTCTTCTAATTTTCATGGTGAGAAGCAATAATTGCTACATGTAACTATAGCAGGAAGCTATTTATCTAGCACAATAAAGTGAGGCTGTATTAAGAAGCAACAAAAATTTAAATTTTCTGTAACAAAATAAAAGATTCCTATTCCTTGGCAAGGACCTTTACTAATACGCAACATCAGGCATTAATTTTCATCAGGATATACTAATTAAATTTTTTTCTGAGGAAGTCAATTTTGTGTAGGTTATTAAACTACAAAATTTTTAAAAATCAGTTTGGAGTTTTGTAATAATTGCTGTTCCCTCTCCCCTACTCATGTCATCTCCTTCTTCAGTGATGATGAGACAGTAGCAAAAAAGAGGGCACAAGGTGCTACAAATTACACAATTCTTAGATTGTTTTTAAATATTAACTTATTTGTGAATGTTGTAAAGGAAGCCCCTCTAGAAACTGAGTCATGTCAGTCTTGCCTTGCTATTCTTCTTGTAAATGAAACCAGGGCGTAAAAGGAAGTTGCAGTTTAATGGAAAGATGGTTCAGAGGTTCTCTTTGGAAAGTAAAATAAAAGCTTTTTAAGGTTTTTAATGTGTACAAAATCCATAAGAATAATCATTTCATGTGGTATTTGATCATCTCTTATTATAATGGTGAGCATTTACAGAAAGACTAACAAGAAGATAAATTGGGATTATGTACTATTGCACATAGTGAGAATGTGGAAAAATAAGTTGGAAAATATGGCTCATGAGTAAGAAATGAGAGGTTGTAGATTACATGGATTTCTTATGCCTGTGTACCATAATCTGACCAAGTCAAGCATCTTAAACATGAAATGCTTGTATTTTAACAAGAGAAAATTGGTTAACAATGTGGGAATCATTTCTAAATAATCTATGTATAGTTAGACTATCAGTTTGTTAAATCAAAGTTCAAGTTATGGTATAAATTTTGAATAAATCTACCCTTATTTATTCACACAATCTTGTTGCTTAAAAAAATGAAATGGATGAAAATACATATCACAGACTATCACCTTTTCCTAAGGAAATATAATTTATTATAATAATTAAAAGGTAGCATTAATGTAGCACTTTAAGGTTTGCAAAGGTTTTCACATATGTCAACTCCTTTGGTCCTCACAACAACTCTGTGAGGCAGGTATTACTAATTCTCATCTTAGAGGTGAGGAAACTAAAATACAATTGAATGTCTTTCCTAGGGTGACACAACTAGGTTAGAGGCAGAACTTGAGGCTAAATCTTCCCAATTCCAAGTCCAGAGTTCTGTCCTTTATGTCATGTAGCTGCCAGATGGAAATAATCATTACAACAAAAAGACCAAAAGGAGCCAAGAATCTTTTTGCCCAGCAGAGAAAGATGGCAACTAAAGACAGTACTATTTGGAGTATAAATTTATTTGTAAAATCTTAAAGGGAAGGATAATGAAAGATTATGAATGGTGTTGCCTTATAAAACAAAAAAGCAGTGGAAGAAAAACAAGTTTACAGAAATATTGATGATATTCCTAATGCATATCCTCTCAGAAGGCTTTTTTATATTTTCAATTTTTTATGATATCAAACAGTCTTCATCATCCTATCTAATACCTCCCAACTCTTTTTTTAAAAATTTATTTATTTTTAATTATTTATTTTTAAGTTTGCGTTCCAAATTTTCTCCCTCCCTCAAACCTCGTCCTCTGCCCACTTGAGAAGGCAAGCAAAATGATATAAATTATACATGTGAAATCATTTAAAACATATTCCTATAATGGCCACATCACAGCAAAAAAAAAAAAAACAAGAAAAAATTTTAAAGTGAGAAAAGTATACTTCAGTTTGTACTCTGAGTTCATCTGTTCATTCATTCATCTGTTCTTTCATTTCCTCTGTTAAAGCATTTTTAATTATGAGTCCTTTGAAATTTTCTTAGATCAGAGTAGCTGTCTTTTTTTTTTTTTAAAGCCCTTACTTTCTGTCTTAGTATCAGTTCTAAGAGAGAAGAGTAGCAAGGGCCCTAGGCAACTAGGGCTAAGTGACTTGCCCAGGGTCATATAGTTAGGAAGTGTGTGAGGCTCCCTAGGGCCTCTTGCCTCTAGGCCTGGCCCTTTATGCACTGTGCTACCTAACTGCCCCTAAGTCTTTCACAATTGATAGTTGATCATCATTACAGTATTTTTGTTATGCTGTACAATGATCTCCTGGTTCTGCTTATTTCATTCTGATCAGTTCATGTTCTAATCAGTTCCTCTGTTTTTCTGAAACTTTCCCTCTCATCATTTCTTATATATATGTTATCATAATCATTTACCACAACTTGTTCAGACATTTACCAGTTAATGGATTTCAATTTCCAATCTGCCACTACAAAGAGTTGCCATAAATATTGTGTGTGTGGGTACACACACACACACACACACACACACACACACATACACACACACACACACATATTACAGGTCCTTTTCCTTTTTCTTTGATCTCTTTGGGGTACAGACCTAGTATTTTGGGGTCAAAGGATATGTACAGTTTATAACCCTTTAGGCATATTGTTCTCTAGAATGATTAGACCAGTTTACAACTCCAACTATGGGGATTAAGTGACTTGCCCAGTGTCACACAGCTGGGAAGTGTCTGAGGCCAGATTTGTACCTAGGACCTCCTGTCTCTAGGCCTGGCTCTCAATACACTGAGCCACCCAGCTGCCCCCTCCATCCCCGCATTCTCTTTTAATTAGGTCTGTTGGTTGCTTTTGCTTTGTCTGAGTCATGATTGCTACCCCTGCCTTTTTTACTTCAGCTAATGCATGATAGTCTCCTCTGTCTCCTTAACCCTGTGTATGTCTTTCTGTTTCAAGTATATCTTTTTTAAACAACATTATTGGATCCTGATTTCTAAATCCATTCTGCTATCTGCTTCCATTTTATGGGTCAGCTCATCCCAATTGCAGTTATGATTACTAATTGTGTATCTCCATCCTATTTTCTTGTTTATCCTTCTCTCCCTCACTTCTTATCCTGTCCCTTCTCAAAAGTTTGTTTTGCTTCTGATCACTGCTTCCCTTAATCTGCTGTCTCTTTTGTCATCCCCTCCTCTTTCTCTTATCCTCTTCTCCTTATCCTCTTCCCCTCCTATTTTCCTATTGGGTAGGATAGATTTCCATACCCAAATGAGTATGTGTGTTTATACATACATACATACATACATACATACATACATATTATATGTATTCTTTCCTCTTTGAGCCAATTCTGATGAGAGTTTGGTTTAAACATTGCCCATACACTTGCCATTTTCTCCTCCATTTAAGAAAGCTCTTCCTTGCGCATCTCTTTTATGTGAGATACTCTTCCTTATTCTACCTGTACCTTCCCCCTTCTCCCAGTGTATCCCTCTTTTTCACTCCTTCACTTTTTTGAGATCATCTCAGAAGGCTCTAAAGATACCAGCAGATAAAAAAATAGAAAAGGTCTGTCAAGATTTTTAAAATTATTTTTTTCGGGTTACCGAACTTGCAGAAAAATTTCCTGACATTTTTCTGTCAAAAAAAAGTGAGGAAAAAATGTTGGTGACCAATGACCCATATGTCTACTTTTCCAATGCTTCAGAGTCTTTGAGAATAATATGGGAATGATTTGAGAATAAAATAATATGTATATCATCTATTATTGAGGGCATCCTTGATGAAGTATAAAAAGAAAACAGTCATACTTTGACAAATAGTTTATAACTGACCACATCTTTACAGTTACATTATTAACTGAAAGGTTAATTTGTCTGTGCTTGAATGAAAAAACATCTGATTCAATAAAGCAAAATGTATCCTTTAAAATTTACCATACAACATGTCACCTTCTATGCATATGTTAAAATCATATAAGAGTCCTTGAACAATGGCAGAGAATTTTAGTAACTGAGCGATTATTAATACCAGTAGCAAAGAATAAAGTGCTTGATTGCCAAAGACGTTTTCCATTGTCATGGAAATTGTTGAACAAAATTCAAATGAAAGAAGAATTATCTGAATGTGATGAGGTTCTAAAGATTCACCTGTTTCTATATAATACTATAATGATTGAATCAAGTCTAGCAGTCCTGTAAAGCATCCTCATTGAGATCTATAATTACTCAAAAAGTTTCAGTTTAGCAATCTACATAGGAAAAACTAATGAATGAAGAATCTTTATTGTCCAGGGCATGATATGCAGTTGGGTGGACAATCTATAAAGCTGGTATGTGGGTAAACATATCTTGGAAAGAAACTATAGATGAATAGTGAACTAGTACCATAATTAACAAAGGGGAAGAGAATACATTTTGTAAACTTGCACAGTATTTTTAATGATCTACCCAAATATCTCCTTGAAACAAAAACTTATTTTTTTGGAACTCAAGTCATCTGGTGATTGTATACCACTGCAAATTTATGGAATTTTCTTCTCTGAAGAAGCTGAAATTCACCAGAAAGGCAATGGAATATCTGACTAGCTTAGAGTATTTTTCCAAGTAAAGAAATTATTAGAAGTGGTATACATGATATCATCACAGATTCAAAAAAAAAAGAGGCGGAATGGCCATGTACTTTGAAATGTTAATAAATAGTTACTCATATGTTACACTGTCCACATATTGTAAAAAGATTGGGGGAAAGGTCCTGTAATAATAAAGAGAGCCAGTAACCAATGTTTGAGAGAGACAGAGAGAGAGACAGAGAGAGAGAGAGAGACAGAGAGAGAGAGAGAGAGAGAGAGAGAGAGAGAGAGAGAGAGACAGAGAGAGAGAGACAGAGAGACAGAGAGACAAAGAGACAGAGAGAGAGAGAGAGAGAGAGAGAGAGAGAGAGTGAGTGAGTGTCTTTATGCTGACTCTGTCCTCCAGCTCTCCCCTGTTGCCGAATATACTCTGGGAGACTTTGAGGGGGTGTCACCCCGAAACAATTATACAATTATAGAAAAAAGACAGAAACAGAAAACTAGAAATAGGGGTGGTCTGGATGGTCGTGCCACCCCACAGGAGTTGGGGGTGAGGTTTCCCTATAAGATGAGATATGTGGTACCCCATACCCAGTCTGATTCTGAATGAGGGCAGGATTCACACAAGCCTCCCCCAAGGTCAGTCAACTTCACAGTGGGTGATCCAGCTTCAAGATAGAGGCAGCCAGACCAAGCTGTGGTTCCCCTCTCCCTTGTTGTCTCTCAGGCACTCTGGAACACTATCTGACTAATGAATGGCTTTTATTATTCACAATTCAGAGATTGGGGAAAGGGATGAAGGGCAGAGGGATTTTTTGGGTGCCCTCTTCTCTATTTCTATGGGGTCTATCACTCAGGAGGGAACCTTTGGGGTTTCCACTCCTAAGCTTCTTCCCCTACCCCTTCTCCTTCTGTTTCTATTTCTAGTTTTCTGTTTCTGTCTTTTTTCTATAATTGTAAGTTTTGACTGAAAGGGAGTCTCTTAGCAAGGTTGGATAATGGGAGAAGGGGACTAAGAGATAGCTCCCAAAATGGAGTCCAAAAACTTAACTGACTTGATGGTTGAAGTCTTGATGGGTGAGATGTGAAGGGATGGCTTTGATCAGGGAATCAGGGTTTCAATTTCCAAACAAAAGATCCTCTGGAAGCCCTCAGGACTGGATCCGAGCTGGGATGTCCACCTCCTCCCTCTCTCAGTCCTCCGCTGGAAGACCTCTCCTCCTCCTCCTTCCTCCGGAGAATTTCCCAGAATTCTTTCTGGTCTCAACTGTCAGTAACTGTCACCAACTGTCTCTGGCTCCTTTTGTCCCATCCCCCTTGCACAAATCCCATCCTTAAAGTCCCCAACATGTTGTTTGGACCCCTTTTGAAGGATTTATGGGCGATCTGTTGACCAAGATGCACAGGATGAGAAAACATGAATGTGTTGCAATATTTATTGCTGGAGGAAGCTCCAAGCTTCATTGAGATCACTGAGTCATCAAAGTATATTAGGTTGACAGTTACCTTTCCCAAAATATTAATTTCATCTTTATAGTCACATGTTTTGGCCTTCCTATAAATCAGTGGGCCACAGAAATAGAACAGAGCTGTATTTCTTGTTATTGACACCTTTTCCTGTATTAGCTTTTTCTTTATCTTAATATGAAAATAGCTAAGAATTCATCTAAATTTTAAAAATACTTAGTATGTGGATTAATGTATCAATGTGTGTTTGGCCTAGACAGATTCTCTTTTAGAAGCATAGCATTCTTCTATTGCTGGATAGAAATTAAAATAAGAAGTAAAAAACTCATTCAAATTTTGATTTGTTTTTAAAAGCTTTTTTTCTTACATAAAAGGTAGATAGTCATTTGCAAGACAAAACAATTTTAAAACAAAACATTTCCTAAGAGCTTTATAACACTTACTGAAATTACTTGAAGATTAATTTTATGGATTTAAAAATACTATTTTAATCTTTCTCAAGAATCAAGTTTTTAAAGAATGTTCCTAAAAGCAATATATAAATAAATTATAATATCTTTATTGCTAATAAATGAAGATTGGTGATATGATCGTTTTCCTGGATTTTCTTTTTACAGTGTATCAACAATGAAGCAAGAGCAGCCAACTATAGTAGCTCTTTGAACTTGCCAGACAAAACACTCCAGTTTGTGAAAGATCACCCTTTAATGGATGATTCTGTGGTTCCAATGACAAACAGACCAAGGCTAATAAAAAGAGATGTGAATTATACACAAATTGTGGTTGATAGGATCCAGGCACTTGACAAGACAGTATATGATGTCATGTTCATCAGTACAGGTGAGTGTACAAAATTACATTCAAATACCATTAGTTCATCCATAGACAAATCCAATTCTTGAACAAATTTTGATTTAAAAAATTAAGATTTACTTATTGATTACACAAATTATGTGATAAAAATATAAACTGGACTGTTTCCTAAAATTTGAAAATATTCTTAAGAAATAGCCATCAAGAGTGCAAGTTGCTGATGTTATTTTTTAATTGTGCTTTTTAACACCTTCTGAATATGATACATTTAATGCCTTTTCTATCAGTTCCTCTGTTTGAGATGCTATTTCAACTTCCTTTGGAAAGTAAATATAATATATCCACTTTACCAAATGAAGAACAGGTTTTTCAAGAATGGAAAAAAGGGACAGCTGGGTGGTTCAGTGAATAGAATGCTAAGCCTGGAGACAAGAGGTCCTGGATTCAAATGTGGCCTCAGATACATCCAAGCTGTGGGAACCTGGGCAAGTCACCTAATCCCATTTGTCTAGCCCAGTGATGACAAGCCTTTTAGAGGCCAAATACCCAAATTGCAACCTTCACATCGCATGTGAGCCACCCCCTTACCCCAGAGAGGGAGAGAGGAAGTGCTTCCATTGGTCGGCTGGGCAGAGGGGATGGTGATGAGAGAAATGTCTTGAGGCACAGCGGAGAGGAGGAGGGGAGCAGCCCCTCTGGTAGACATGCCATAGGGTTACCAACACTATTTCCTAACCTTACATCTCTTCTGCTTTGGAACCAATCTTTGGTATCAATTCTAGGATAGGAGGTCTGTGTTTAAAAAAAAAAAAAAAGAAAAGAAAAATCTAACTCTACCAAATTCGTATCTTCATTATGTAATAAATATAGTTTGAAACTTTGCTTCTGCCCAAGTTAGGAAATCAATTGGGTTATTTCCATCCAGATTTTATTCATGTGATTATTTAGTAAGTTAGTCTTAACTGAGGAGACATTTTTCTTTTTTGGGTCAGGACAGCAACATTTTAAGAATTCATGTGGTCCAAAGATCAGAATTAATTTAGTAATACTTAAGTAACTCCTTAAAGCCAGAGGCCATTTTGCTTTTTACTTTTTTTTCCCCAGCCCTAGTGCCTTGCACATTGTAGGTATGTAATAAATCTTTGCTGAATTTATGATTTTATACTATGATTTTATGATTTTATACTATGATTTTATCTAAGCTAATTATTTAGAGCAGAACATTTTACATGTAGTTAATATTGCACCAGCAACAGCACTTTTAAATTCTGCCTGTTTTTAAAAGATGAACCATGATTTTAAAATAACAAACATCTAGCATACTTGAGTTTTCAGCTGTTCTAATCTTTTTTAAACATAGTACCTTTTGCCAGGCAGTTTCTCTGTATATGTGGCTTTTTTAATGAGCCTTAGTTAAGGTAAAGAAATTGGACTCTTCACTCTTTAGAAAGACATATTAAAGATTTTTTTTACTGTTACTGCTGTAAGAAAAATAATAATATCTATGTCATAATTATTTCTTTGAGTCTTCTAATGAGCTATTTATATCTTCTGTTAAAATGATGGTACTGAGATGTTGTTGGCCTTGACTATTTCAGATACAGGGGCCCTTCACAAAGCAGTTAGCTCTGAAAATGGGATGCACATCATTGAGGAAACACAACTGTTTCAAGACTTTGAACCAGTTCAGACCCTTCTGTTCTCTTCTAAGATGGTAAAAGACAAAACTTGTATTATAGAATTGGATCAGAACCCTGCTTAAGTTCATGTCTTCCTTATAGTGGTGATAGGAGAACAATTGTTAAGACCTGAATTCTAGACCTTGTGTTAGGTCTTACAAGTCGGTCAACAAGCATTTATTAAGTGATTGCTATGTGTCAGACACCATGTTAAGTGCTAAGTAATCAATTACAAACAAGAAGATAGCCCCTGCCTTGCACTCTGAAGTATAGTAAATAGTTCATGCTTACAGATATTTCCTGTGTGAAGAATCAAGGGGAGTTTTAGAACAGAAGATTTTTTTTTCTGACAGTCTCTTAAACTCTGATTAGCAAACTAATCCTCCTTATTAAATGACTGCTAAAAGGAGGAAAATCCACAGATTTCAGAAAGCTTATCTGTGATTATAAAACAAGCATTAATAAGGGTAGGCTAATATACTAGGCTTCTTTCTCTGTGGGAATTCTGTGATCCAGGTCATGCTAAGTACTCCATCTTAGAATCTGTGATAGAGAATTCATGGAAAGTGGCAAGCTAACTGTCATCTAAAATGCATATTTAGGGAAGGCAAATTCCAAACTTCAGAGAAAGAATAGGAAGGATGTCTTGGCCTGAAATCCTACAAAGGATGTTAACACAGGAAATATAAGAAGCTCTTGACAATGAAATGCTAGAGATACGATGAGAAACAATTTCATTGAAGAGAAAAAAGAAAAGTCGTTCTAAAGAGATTGCTCCAGATACTTAAGGAACTGAGTAACTTAGATTTTTAAAGATATGTATACTCCCCCTTCTTGGGAGAAAAGGGAATCACAGATACAGAACATTGTATAACCTAGTCTCTATGTTGGTTTGTTTTGCTTAAGTACTTTTCTTTGTTAATGAGAGAGTTCAGTAATCAAGAAATACATCAGAAAATATCAGTGGCATAAAAAGCAAAAGGCATTAAAACTTTTAAAAAGAGAGAAAAAGCATTTTGTGTATGTGTGTGAGAGACAGATTGAGAGAGTCAGAGACAGAGAGAGAGAAGATAGAAGCATTGGCAGTAAGAGAGGATGATGCTGAAAGGACAGAACCAGAAGTAATAGGTGAAAGTTGAGTAGAGGGAGATATAAATAGAAACTTCCTAACAAAGTTATCCTCAAGCGGAGTGCGGGTTTCCTTTTACGAAAGACCTTTAAGTAAAGGTGGACTTTAAGCAGTTGGTGAAAGTGTTTATAGGAGTTTATTATTCAATTCAACATGTCAAGTCAACAAGCATTTATTAAGACCTACTATATGTCAGTGATTTTGCTGAGAGTTGGTGATAAAAAGAAAGCCAAAAAAAAGGTCCTACTCTCTAGGAGCTTCATAGTCTAATAATGGAACTATATGCAAATAATTGTGTAGAAACAAGATATATACAGAATAATTTGGAGACAATCTTAGAGAAAAGGCACTAGCATTCATTGTGATGTATCAAGAAAGGCTTTTTATAAAGGGTGTGATTTTATCTAGGACTTGAAGTAAGTCAGAAGATGTAGATGAGCAGGGAGAGCATTCCAGGCATGCCAGGCAGCCAGTTAAAATAACTAGAGTCAGGAGATGGAGTCTCTTTCATAAGGAATAGTAAGGAGGCTAATGCCTCTGAATCCCAGAATATGTGAAGTGGGAAGTAAGCTAACAAGTGATAGAGCTGGGGCTCAAACTTAGACTTTCTGGTTCCTGATCCAGTGCCTTTTCAGGGCTCCAATTAAGCAGGTATTTGTTAAGAGTCTGCTATGTTTTTAGGCATTGTACTTGATAAAGGAATATTGGTAATGATTTTTTATGATTAAGTAATATGCATATTCCCAAATGATTAGGTTCCTCTTCCTTTCATGTTTACAGGGCAAGAAGTATATCTATGCTGGTTCCAATTCTGGTGTGGTTCAGTCTCCTGTTGCTTTCTGTGAAAAACATAGCACATGTGTAGATTGTGTATTAGCCAGGGATCCCTACTGTGCTTGGAATCCATGGAAAACCTCATGTGTTGATATCTTCAAAGAACATGGCAGCAACAGGTAAATGTATAACTGTTGATGAGGATGAACTATATATTTACATTTCTATTTTTTCACCAAAAAAATATATATGTACAGACATATATATAACCACAAGTGTGATTATCTTTTCAGCAGTTTGATTCAGAAAATGAGTGGTGATGCATCCTCTTGTACTGGTAAGTTTTTAAACATTAATATTTTTTTTCAAAATGTTATTTTCAGTTATATGATGACTTGGGAGTTTTTGTTTTTGTTTTCATTTATTTTGCTGTCATTTTGTCCAGGAAGTACATATATATAATAAGGCTTACAAATAAATATGCCTCCTATTTCGCTGAACTTTTAAAAAATGTAAGCATGAAATACTTTACAACTTATTGATTTGTTAAAAAAAGTTTTCTAGGGGGCAGCTGGGTAGCTCAGTGGATTGAGAGCCAGGCCTAGAGACAGGAGGTCCTAGGTTCAAATCTGGCCTCAGACACTTCCCAGCTGTGTGACCCTGGGCATGTCACTTGATTCCCATTGCCTACCCTTACCACTCTTCTGCCTTGGAGCCAATTGGCTCCAAGGCAGAAGGTAAGTGTTTATTTTTAAAAAAAAAGTTTTCTGCCTTAAAATCTGATACCTACTTTCAAGATGTATTTGTCCCATTATTATGGTTCATGTAAAAAAAAAAAAAGAAGGGATTTCAACTAAATGGTCTCGTTAGGACACTTTCAGCTCTAAATCTAAATTTTTATGAAAGAATCAAAAACAGCTTTCATAAAGAACAGTGACCCAAAATGTTGACCTTTATTAGTATTAATATTTTATCAAAACTAGAACTGTCTGATAACTGATTTATCCCCTAATACTTGAATTATGTACCTGGAAACAACTTTGAAATTTGAGTTTTCTTTTCCATGTTTGAGTTTCCATGTATCTGTATAGGTACGTTGTTAGCAAGGGCTTAGCTTTGCCTTGCCTTAACATGCATGTATTAAGGAGAGGATGAAACTCCCATTCCCGTCAATCAAGAAATGTGATTAGGTCTTTAAAATGTATAAACAAGTCTATTTATGTCCTTTGATTCCTTTACCTGGTGGAAACTCCTTTTTAATTTGGTCGGCAATGGAATATCATGATTGACTAATCAACTAAGCTAACATTCAATCGCTTAAAACAGTGAGAAAAATTTCATCATTGTCCAGTCAAACAGGGAAATCAGTTCATCAGCGAAAGGCCTCAAATTATAATAATTCCTTAGTTATTCTAGAAGAATATATGTAACCATTATAAATTAAATTGTGATTTTGTGCAAAATAGACATTTAAAAACTTAGAGGAAGAAACTGATATTCTGCATTTATTTTGATATTCCAGATAAAGATGATAAAGTAAAAGAAAATTACCTGCTGCATTTTTTCAAGCATGGAGGCACAGCAGAATTAAAGTGTTCTCAAAAGTCCAACTTGGCTCAAGTAATTTGGAAGTTTCAGAATGGTGTACTAAAGGTGGAGAGCCCTAAGTACCGCCTTGTGGGGAAGGCCTTACTCATATTCAACTTATCAGAAGGGGACAGTGGGGTTTATCAGTGTTTATCTGAAGAAAAAGTGAAGAATAAGAAATTCTCTCAAGTGATTGCTAAGCATGTTTTGGAGGTGAAAAAGATCCCCCACACTACTACTGTGAGCCCTACCATGACAGCAGCACAAACAGAAGGTAAAGGGGTTGCCCCCAAAATGTCAGGCATGACAACGAAAGGGCCTACTGCTCAGACTTCAGCCATGTCAATTATGTGGGTAACAACGTCAAGTAGAGTAACACAACCTTCCAACCATGTCTTAACAAGCACAGTCTCTGAACCAAAAATCATCATCCAGTCTGTCCCTGAAGTTCATTCAGAGAAGAGCCTGTACCTAAAGTCAAATGATAATCGCTTTTTAATGTTTCTCTTTTTATTTTTTTTTGTTCTATTTCTTTGTCTTTTCTCCTACAACTGCTATATGGGCTACCTTCCAGGACAGTGTTTAAAATTTCGTTCAGTTATGTTACTGGGTAGGAAAAAAACAAAATCTGATTTTTCTGATTGTGAGCAGAGTGTAAAGGAAACTTTGGTGGAGCAAGGGAGTTTTTCACACCAAAATGGAGAGCAACCTAAACTGGCCTTGGACACAGGGTACGAAACGGAACAAGATACTATAACCAGCAAAATGCAAACAGACAGAGAGGATTCTCAAAAAATAGATGATCTTCCTATCAAAGACAAGCCCTTTGATGTTAAGTGTGAACTGAAATATGCTGACTCAGATGCTGATGGTGACTGAAGGAGAAATTCTTTCTATAATGAAGGTAGCTGTGGTTTTTCACGGCGCAGAAGTCTTTGGTTGTAACAGTTCCTATGCAGAGGGCTCTCCAACTAGAAACAGTGATTCAATTTCATCTGAAACCTAGTACCTAGGGCAAAATGCATATTCTTCAGAAAACTATAATTTTTCATTACATTTCTATTTAATTAGGTATCTCTCTCTCTCTTCTTCTCTCTCCCACCCCCATTTTCTTCCTCCCCCCCAACCTCTTTATCCTTCTATTCCTTTTTAGTAAAATGACCATTGTCAAGTCACCATTTCTGTGTTCTTAAATATTTTGGAGAGCTGTAGATTGTGTTACTGATTTATTTCAGGATTTTCCTATCAAAGGGAAAGAAACAAAAAGATTGACTTCACTTCAGTCTACATGAGAAGAGATTTACCTTCAGCTTCCACTCATTGTAGCAGCCTTTTAAAAAAAATAATTTAATTCCAGATTGGAAATGAAATTTTAGTTTATCAGATTGGTAAATTATAGGTTGTTGTCCAATTTGGGACTTAACTTTGCTTTCATTGAATTGTGTTCCTTATGTTTTAGTTTTAATCATTAGTATATCGGGTCATTTTAAATGAATTAAATAGTGTTTTAATTTAGTACATACATTCTCTCATTTGATCCTCATCCTTACAATATTATCTCTATTTTACAGATGAGGAAATGGAGGCTCAGAGAGATTAAATAACTTGACAATAGTCACACAGCTAGTAATTTAAATTTTAGAAGCTGCTGAATCTCCTAGATTTTATTGTAGATTAGATCTGGGGTAAAATCTGGTTTGGTTTGCATAAGAGTCTCAGGGAAACTTGCTTACTAAAAATGTTTTGTTTTATTTTATTTTCACTTTGCTTTTAGACATTTAGGCACAGAAAGCCTCAAGTAAAAATAACATTTTTTTTCTTTTTATGAGGGGAAGATGGTTTTAAAGAGGTTTTTCTTCTTCATTAAAAACGTTTTTTTCAACAAAAACAAATGAAAAATTCAGAAGACTGTCACATTTGTGGATTTTGAGTAAGAATAAAAGGAATGTTCCAGACCAGCCTCTGTTCTCAAGTTTTACTATCAGATTAGGGACTACTAGCACTGTGGAAGTGATACAGGAGGACTGATGCTAAGAATTCATTATAGAAACTGGTACCATAAGATGACTGTAATTTTCTACCCAGGCACAATGAATCTTTTTTTTTCATGGAAAAGTCTCTTTTTACTTAAATCTTACCCACCCTAGATTTTTTAAATGACTTGTCAATGCCTTCCCTACCTGGAAACATGTTGAGAATTGACCAATGACTGGCTGAACTGCCCCCAAATGCCTGTGAACAGAACCTTTAATTCATTCCAAAATTGTTTCACTCCAGCTCTTTATACAGGTTTTATTGTTCAATTGTGTTTTAATCCTTATTTGCTTTACACTTTCTCCTTTTTGTAAATACCTTTCAAAAATCGGCTTTTTTCATAGCAAGGAGCTGTGTGTGCGCACATGTGTGCATATTTGAATTCACTTTCCAATTTAATATAATTTGGACCATCTGAGTATGAACAATGTATATTTTATAAGATTGATTTTTTTATTTTTTTATTTTGAATTGTGTATGTATGAGAAGTGACAGAATAAATAATAAACTGTTCTATCCTTTGTTTGGGTGAAACTTCTTGTAACTGAATCTTTGCTAAATATTTTGCCCAAGGCAAAATTGGGAAACTTGGGAGATGGTTTTAAAGGGTTTCCCTTCTCAGTGTGTAAGGGTGGGATAGGGAACTATAAATGGAGGTGAGGACTAGGAACTAGGATCAGTGTTTTCTTGATCATCCCCCATGTTCATTTCCTAATTATTATTTTCTTCATATTTCTTTGGCATGTGGTACATTTCTTAGAACTTTTTCCTCAGTGCCCTTTTTCTTTTCTGTCCTCTTCTGTCACAGCCTCATCTCCTATACCTTTCCCTCCTACTGGTACCTCCTTTTTGTCCTGTGTGGGGACTGGCTCACCTTCATCCACCAGCACCCAGTTTGATGTGGGCTCTGGCACAGAAAGCCCAGCGGTCATATTGTTGCCTCCTTTCCTAAGTGACCAGTCACAGCATGTTAACGTCCATGGGATCTTTCACCTCTTCTGTCAGGCAATTGGTGAGTAGGAGGAGCCTCCCATGCCAACAGTGCCCTTGTCTGTCTGTCTGTGTCCGTAAGCACTAGTACCAGAGAGTGGCCTTATAATTCAGAGTTTGTGCAGATTTCTTTATTGATGTACCTTTCCTTGGACTCTTTCTCAGATATGACTGATCACTATTGCCTTTCATAAAAACTACTCTCTGCATTTAACTTCTTTTTTTTCTGTTTTTAATCTCAGATAAGTATAACAATTAGCCTAAAACTGCCTTTTCTTATTGCCTTCTGCCCTGCCAGCTGATAGAGAGGTAGTATTCATTTAGTTTTTAAATCTAACAAAAAGAATTCACTTCAAGGTCTAATGAAGGAAAACTAAAATACTGGTTGTTTTATGTACTTTTCCATACATTCTCATTTAATCCTCACAACATTGTCCCTATTTTACAGATGAGAAAATGGAGTCTCAGAGAGATTAAGTAACTTGATCATTGTCACACAACTAGTAAGTGTCAGAGTACTGTCCCTGGGCAGCTTCCACCTGCTTGGAAATCTTCCTTGCTGCACCATAGTCACTGAACGTTCCCCAAAGCTCCAGTCTCCTAATTTATGGTCATAGAATTGGAACTCAACAACAATGCAGTGGGAAAGAAGGAGGTAGTCTTCAGTGTCTGATTACATACTATATAGAGCAAGACTGCCAAAAAAATTGATGGAAGAAAAAAATTCACAAGTTTATTCAAACTATAAACTATTAATTAAAAACTAATATTTGTAGATTGCTGATAGTCTCCCTTTTTAAAATAAATTTTGTGTGGCTTTTATACTTTTTTTTGTACTTGCTTTTTGTAGTAGAGTAAACATAAGTATTTGCTGCTAGCTTAACTTTTTGCCATTAGTTGGAGGTGGGGAAAATGAGAGTATACCAACTTTGGGCTTCTGCCGAGACTAACCTTAGCACTGGGTTTCCTGATGATGATGAATTATAACAAGACAGAAAGGGAGAAGGTATAACATGTGGCTGTTTGGCATTATTTTTTTCTTAATCCAAAAAGCCTTTGCTTTTGGCATTTGGCTTTTTGTCAGTCAGGACTAATAAAGGACTTCTTTGGCATTTTGTTATTTCTTCAATGGCAGACTAGTTAAGAATGTCATAGTTATCTATGAATTTTAGTATTCTGTGATTTTCTTCATTCTCTGTTTAAAATAGTTTTGTTAGGTAAATATGACCTTCCCCTATGGACCTAGCTTCTCCTGCACAAATAGTTGGAAATCATTTAGATTATAACTAATGTGATTATAAACCCATAAAGAGTCTTTTCTGACTTGTGTTTAAATGGGGATATATAGCAAACTGGGGATTGTAAAGGAAAAAAGATAATGGTGATTAGGGGTTATAGGAGTTTACTGTGATAGATAAGAATGGAGGGGTGGTGACTTATGGGCATTAATTATTTTCCTCCATTTACTATGTGGTGATAAATAAAGACACAAAATTTTAGTCTAGCCTTTTCCTTTCTCTGGCATCTCTTTTCCCTCCCCATTTCTATCTCCTCCCCCTATCACTTGTGGCTAGATAGGAAATCAGAAATGCATGTTGTCTGAGTCTGACTTACTCCAGATTTATATTCTTTCAGCTGGGCTTGGTGCCTTATTTTCCAATATAAATCAGTAAAAAAGGTTAAACCACTTTTTCTGTGTTTTATGGGGATTTGTTCTGTTACTATAGGTAACTAGTAACAGAATGGATAGAACTCTGGACCTGGATTAAGGACGACCTGAGTTCATATTCAACACTCACTAGCTGTATGAACCGGTCAGGTCATTTAACCTCTGCCTCCCACAATGTTCCTCATCTGTGAAAATTGGGATAACATCTATCTACCAGAATTGTTGTAAGGATAAAATGAAATAATATTTGTAAAGCTTTTTGCAAACTTTATAATGCCATGTATATACTAGCTATTATTATTAGGTCAGGATCTAAGAAAGCTACATTTATCATCTACCCATGAACTATTCCAGAGGGACTTCTAAGCAGAAAACAGTGCTAGGCCTCTCCTCAGAAAGTTTTTCATTGATTCATAGGACTCCTAAGAGAAAATAGAATGAATTACTACCAATATAGATTTAGGCTTCACTGAGCAAATAAATTGCAGGAATGGCTAAATGAAATTTTCTCACCTTTGTGATGGTAAGAGTGGTTAGATAATGATGTTCACCATCTTCCACACCAAGTTGATATTCCAATATTTAGCACATAACTTCATTAATATTTAGTGAATATTCTTAAAACTCAAATCTTGCCATGTGACCACTCTACACACCAACTCAAAATATTTAACAATTTCCTACTTCTTCTAGAATAAAATAAAAACTTTTCAGCCTGGTATTTAAAATCCTTCTCATCTGGCTCTCAGCCACTTGGTCCATACATCACACTCCATCTCCCACTTCCATGCCTTTTCACAAGTTGTGCCTCATGTCTGGAATGAACTTGCTTGTTAACTTCTCTTAAAACTCCTAGATTTCTTCAAAATATAGCTCAAAATGCAACCTCTTACCCTTCACCTTTCATGGTTTTCTCAAGTTATTAGTACTTAATCTAACCAAAATCACTTTGCATCCATTCCTTATATCAGAACAACTTAGAAAGAATTAAATGAACATGACCCCAGGAGTTTGGCAAAATATCTCTTCATGATCACTAAAAATGGGACTGTTGTTATTTTAGCAAGAGATAAAGAAGCATGGAAAGTTCTTTGAAGGGGAAAAAAGGCTCCCTCATGATCTGTCATATTCTTTTACATAGCTCATACAAGAAATCCCATTGCTCCTTGCCATGAAAAATGCCAATGTTTAAAGCAGTGGTTCTCAAACTTTTTTGGCCTACCGCCCCCTTTCCAGAAAAAATATTACTTAGCCCCCTGGAAATTAAATTTTTTTTTAATTTTATTAGCAATTAATAGGAAAGATAAATGTACCTGTGGCCATCACCACTTCCCTGGATTGCTGCAGCACCTACCAGGGGGCAGTAGCGCCCACTTTGGGAATCACTGGTTTAAAGCATATGGGACAAAAATTTATAGAATGACCAAAAGCAGTGTGATATTGTGAGTGAAAAGAGTGCTGGGTATATTTGGAATGAGATGCAGGTTTGAACCTTGGCCTAAAATTTCCTTATTTGTAAAATAAGACTAGACAGACCAGAGCTGATATCTAAGGTCCATTTCAGCCCTAATCCTGTCATATATTTGAATATGACATTGTACATTTTGTGAGCCCCTGTAAAAGACATATAATTGCAGAGCAGCCTAACAGTTTGACTTTTATTATTAATCTACTTAATGGCAGTAATTGTGTGTTTTAGATATGTTTGTATACATATTTGTGCATATATATGCATATTTCCATGTGTATACATCTGTATTCACCATGTATGTATATATATGCATATATATTCACTATATATGTATATTCACAGTATACATGTACACTATGTTATCTACAATATCTAAGAAGCACAGGACTTTTACATAATAACAAGTTTAATTGCAACTAGGTTAAAAATTCCATAGGATCAAAGATTTAGAGCTGAAAGGGACCTTAGAAACAATGATTCAAAATACCATTATTCTGCAGATGAAGAAATTTGAGGTACAGAGAAGTTAAGTAATTAACCCAAGAGAACTATTAAGTGACTGAGGTAGAATTTGAATCTAGGCCACCCTACTCTATCCACTATGCCATACTTAAGGTGAATGCCGGTATAGAACACCCTCCAAATTATATTGATCCTACCAGATTTGTTTTGACCTTGCCTGGGTTTATAAGTCCTTTTCCAGCAATTTCTTCCCTATTTCTTAAGCAACCACTTGCAGAAAATATAATCAGAGGTTTCCTCCTTAACCTCAAACATAAACCTATTCTGATTGGGCAGTACAGGTAGGAAAACAATATGAAAGGGTGACAAGAGAGAAGACTCAGTTTCAAATGCTAGCTCCACCACTTGATGTGAGGTACAAGAAGGAATACAAAGTTTAGATCATTTTCTGAGGTTGGAGTTGCATTTTATTTTAGTCAAGAAGCTAACTTATTTGTTTGTCTTTTTATAGAGAGCTTTAATGACCATTAGGTATTACAAGCATTATTTCCAGAGATAACTAAGGCTTATAAAAATGTGTTCACACAATTAGTAAAGTATCAGAGTCCACACTTGTTTCTCAATTCCAAAAACAGTGCTCTTTACACTACAGCACTCTGCTACTTGAAACTACATGGTCCTAAAGAACTGTTACATGGTAAATATGACAGAAATCTAATATTAAGAACAATGGTCCTCTATGATGGTGATTTTTTTTATCAGAAATTTTTGTTTTAAAATAAAATTTACAACTTTATATTTTTTTTGAAAGCCAAGCCTTTTTCTCTCTATCACATTTCTCATATGTCAAAATTTAACCCATATTCTAATTCAGGAAGCAAGTTATCTATCCCAGGCAACTGTTTTTAGCTTAGAAAAAGGATCAAACCTTTTCCAGTTCAGTTGGTGGCATATTGTGGGGAAAGGGAAAAAGACTGGAGAAGAATAGTAGCAGAATATTTCAGGAAAATCAAGGACCCTTGAGCCAGGGAAGGAGTTATGGATTGCTTTGAGATGAATTAAGGATTGCTTTGAGATGCCAAAGAACAACAAAGGGGCCTAGTGAAAAGGAATACTACTAAAGACAATAGTATTTAAAGACAGTTCTTGGAAGGGACAGGGAAAAAAAAAAAAGAAGACAAAGAAGTCCCAGAAAATTCAAGATCAAACCTGAGAACTGTCATATTACCAAGAGTAAAATCAAGGCTATCCAGATCCAGGGTCTAAGTCTAAGCCAAGGTTAGTTGAGCCAATCAGATTGAGATCCGAGTCAGATCACAATGGGGTGGTCAAGGGAAATTCATGCTCTTTGGTAAAGTTAGAAAGAACCTCGAATTTAGACAGAAGACCTCAATGTGAATCTGAGCTCTTGTAAAATGAGAGGGTTAGATTGGGTAACCTCTCAGAATCCTTAAAGTTCTAAAGCTATAATCATTTCAAATTATTTCACTGGTATCTGAACAGACTTTTCTTTTAGATGTAATCTTGCCTACTACTTGAAATGTTATTTGAAAAACAACAAAGAGAAAAATTGAAGGGGAAAAAATAGCCAACTACTACACAAAAAAAGAAAAGTCAA
Organism: Gracilinanus agilis; assembly: GCF_016433145.1. Taxonomy (NCBI): domain Eukaryota; kingdom Metazoa; phylum Chordata; class Mammalia; order Didelphimorphia; family Didelphidae; genus Gracilinanus; species Gracilinanus agilis. Next base: position 282,762,001 of record NC_058130.1, on the reverse strand, counting down.
ACAAATCAAGCAAAAAGAAGAAAAGTGTGCCCATAATTAAAAAAACAAAAACAAAAAAACTGGAGCAAAGCCTGTTCAAGACCCAGCAACAATACAGATGCCTTTTGGATTGAAAAGGTCCTTTCTACAAGGGAATATGTGATCTAAACTAATTTATCAGTTATACTTTTTTTTAAGTGGCTAAAATGTCTGTCTTTTCATGTAGAGATCTAGATCAAAAACAGAAAAAACCCATACACCAAAATATTCATAAAATTTTTTGTGGTAGCAAAGAAACATTTTGTAGAACCAAAGAACTAGAAACATTGAGGGAAAATGGATTAACAAATTGTAGCACATCACTGATGGATTATTACTTCTCTGTAAGGCATGATGAATATGAAGAATTCACGGGGAAACATAAGTTAACTAATTTAGGTTTGAAGTAAGTATTAAAATCAGGAAAGTAACATACATTAGTCACACCAACGAATGTGAAAAGAACAAAAAAAGCATAAACACTATAGGCCAGAGGAAGACTCAAAAATATATGCTTTAAATACACACACACACACACACACACACACACACACACACACATACATATATATCCTTTGGAGAGACAGGGGACTCTGGGCATGGAATACTGTATTTGTCAAACTTGTTGGATCTATTGGTTTTGCTGCTGGTTTCTTTTTATTCTTTGTGACAAGAAGTGTCTTCAGTAGGACAGGAAAGGGGGATAATCAGAAATAAAGGCAATATACACTATTTTTAAAAATTAGTTATTTTAAAGATAAACTAAGCCATCAGCAGAAGGGAAAGTGAAGATAATTGTATCCCATTCATTGATGCAGCATTACAAGAAGGTTGTGTTGTGTTCACAGACTAAAGATTTGGACAAATCCTCAGGCCACCTTCATTCTAATATCATTCTAAACATATCAGTTAATCTTCTGCTCTTTGCTAAAAGACCTAGAGGTTTCCACTCTCAAGGTGGCTAAGTGCCCTTTTGGATAGCTCTACTGTTTGAAAGTTTTCCAAAGATTCAAAACTAAATTTGCTTCCTTGCAATTTTTACTCATTACTCTTCATTTGGCCCTCAGAAGACACTATTCTTACTATTTTAAGAATTATCCATTCTAAAGACCTTTCTAGTTAAGAGAGTCACAGTAACCATATCAACTTCTACATCCTTTTAAAAATGAATGGCATCAATATCAAGAACATTTTATTCATCAGTGATAATAACGTATATACCAAACATTTGAACACCAGTATGTATACTCATCAACTTCCTTCTAAAAGAACCCTTTTGTGGTTTGCCTAGATGCAGCGGGGGTCCAGTTGAGGTTGTGGAACATAATTTTATAGGAGACCCAATTATATTTCTCCACCTTCATTCAGCAGTACATGAAGGCAGCAGATAATGGGAGTGATCCATGGCTTAGTCTTGGCAGGGCACAATTGGCAAAATGGGGTTTAGGGACTCGAGAAGAACTGAGTTATATTGATTCATCCAGGGATAAAGAATGGGAAAAGAGGGGAGAATAGCTAGTGGACAAGAGATGGCCTGGGAAAGAACTGAGGCATCAAGGGCTAGGAGGTCACAGTGTTGGCAAATAGTAGGATTTGGCACAGGGAGAGGTAGAAATTGATTAGATTATGGTTGGATAAAGGGAATTCAGAATTCCTGAATGGTGAGTGTTTGAGGGGCAATCAATATGAAACACTCTAATATGAAGGAAGGAGTTGTGGAAGAGAGTCAATATATGTTGAAATTCCCTACCATTAAGGACAGGAGTTGAAAACTCAATGAGTATGTGTTCTCATGTTCTCAATAAGGATGGAAGGTGAATGAGCTGGGGGCCTATTAACTACCAAAAACTACCAGGATTTTAACAGGGTGATAGAGCTGAAGAGTGTGAATTTCAACAAAAGTTATAGAATGATAAGAGGTAGGGAGAGAACCTAGAAAATACAACAGGAAGAAAAGAGTATTCCAATTTCCCCACCTTGACCAAAGGGATTGAGTGAAGGTTTAGCCAGGACTGGAAAAGAGATGGTACCAATAGGAGGAAGTTCGTTTCAGGAAGAGCTAGAAAGTAGGAGTGAGAAAGGAAAAGATTTAGAATGAAGGGAAGTTTGTTGCTTATGGAAGAGGCATTCTAGAGGGCACAGTGGAAGGAAAGGTGGAATTTGGTTGGAACTTTGAAGTGGGAGAGTTGAATTGAGGTGGATGGCATTCACATGATGATCTCCAGAGGTTCAAAGTCACTAGAATGTATGAGATATAACCCGGTGTGAAAATGTCTGGTATCACTCTTTCCAAAGGAGACTGGAGATGGATGGAGACAAGTAGAACACAAGATAGAAGGACATGGTCACATGGTCAGCCCTGTTTCCTTCTTCCCTCCAAAGGCTGTTTGTTGGGTAGTTCTGAATTGTGGGAGAAGGAAGTCTTCCTGTTTAGCAACTTTCTTCTTCTTTCTTCCCTTAAGAAGAGGCATAGAAGGAGATGGAAGGCCTGAGATCAAAGGGAAATTTTCTTTTTGCACTGGAAGTTCTCTATGTCCTAGTTGAAGATTAGGTTGGAAAGCAGAAGATGCACAGATGGAAGTGAGCTCACCTAGCCATCAGAGGACATGTGAAGCAGGATATGAAAGGGGTGAATGCCAGAGAAAAGTCTAGCTCCTCCTCTCATTGGAGACTGAAGATCAGCCTGCTCACCAAGAAGTTGGAGACTCCCAACATAAGGGAGAATTTGCTGTGGGGCAGTTGGAAGTCACCCAACCTGGCCCCTTGCCTCCTTCCCTCAGGGGACATGCACAGCACAAGACAGAAGGCATGGGGTCAGATTTCATGAAGGAGAGTAAGTGCAGCCCAACATGAAACACAACACTTGATAAAATATTGTTCTAAAACAGTCAAATGCATCTTCTGAAAACAAGTAAAAGCATTCCAAAGGACTTCAGAAGTGGAAGGGTTGTCCTCTTCAGCATGATGTAAACTTCTCAAAGTTGGAAGAACAGTGACCTGAGGCTGAGCAATCTGACTTACTCAGAGTAGTCCACAACAATTCCACAACAATTCAAGGAGATTCTACTAAGACTAGCTCTGTATACTGAGACACATCTATCTCCCAAACTCCAACAGTCACTGGTAGAAGTAAAAGATGCCTTTTTTTTTAAAAGAAAAATTCTCAGTTTTGCAAGCAGAGATATAGTTCTGAGTGATATCGATCTGAGCTATAAGATAGGATCTTTCTTTAAAGGAAAGTTCACATTGTGTCAGCTGACTAGGTTTATGAAAAAAAGATTTAAAAGAATTTTTATATTTGTCCAGAGGGTGTTCTGCTTGTTCTAGTTTCTCACTCTCCCTACAGCTAGGACCTTTTGGGTCCTGATGAAGTAGCAAAGGACTATGGGGCCTACCACATAGATTGGTTCCTCTCTAATTTGTGAGAAAAGTTACCTTTTATCAGTCCTATACCTTAATTTTATTTGCTAGCTGTGCCTCATATTAAGCCTCAGAATATTTGTACTTTGATTAATCTATGATTAGTTGAACTCTAGGTACTGCTAGGCCACTTAGGAGTATCTCATGATGATCAGAGACTTAAATAGCAATAGGTGGTCAGCCAAGTTTATAACTCAGCAAATGATTCCTTTTTGTCTCCATTATCTGGCAATCATAAAAGTGTATGTCTGGATTGAGTCAAGGTACCCAGAGTGGGTACACTATTATGCCAGTACTGAACTCCATGCCTTTCCAACTAGAAAAATTTCTTATAGGCAAATAAGTGGCTAAACCATGTCTGACCAAGAAGCATCCAGTAAATCTTGACCTAGGATTTGGATTCAGATGGGATCTAAATTTTGGATTTGAAGAAAGCAAGATTACTTGAATAAGACCTAAATGTATTAAGACCTGGAAAATTAAAGGCCACTTTCCTGGATCACTCCCTTGTCATGACAGAGAAGCTGGCATAGTGTAAGGATGGGATTTTGTGGAAGGGAGATAGAACAAAGGGAGCCAGAGAAGGCAGTTGCTGACAGCTGCTGACAGTTGAGACCAGCAGAAGATTCTGGGAATTTTTCCCAGGAGGAGAGGAGAGGGTCTTGAGGACTAAGGGGCTGAGAGGAGGAGGAGGCAGACAACCCAGCTCAGATCTGATCCGGAGGGCTTGCTGAGGATCTTTCTCTTGGAAATTGAAACCCAGATTCCCTGATCACAGCCATTTTATCACAACTCATCCTTCAAGACTACAACCATCTAGTCAGCTAAGATTTTGGGCTCTATTGGAAGCAATCTCTTAGTCTCCTTCACCCATTACCCATCCTTGCTGAGACACCCTTTTCAGTCAAAGCTTACAATTATAGGAAAGGATAGAAATAGAAAATAGAAATAGAAGGTGGGTGGAAGCTTAGGAGTTGGAACCACTAGGGTTCTACCTAAGTAATGGACCCCATAGGAATAGTGAAGAGGGCACCCCAAAATCCCTCTGCCCTCCACCCCTTTCCTCGATCCCAGATTTGTGAATAATAAAGCCATTTAACAGTCAGATAGTGTTCCAGTGTGCCCGAGAGACAACAAGGGAGAGGGCAACCACAGCTTGGTCTGGCTGCTTCCATCTTAAAGCCAGACCACATGCAGTGAAATTAACTGACCTGGGGGAGGTTTGAGTGAACCCTGTCCTTATTCAGGATCGGATTGGGGTACCACATATTTCCTCTTGTAAGGAAGCCTTGTCCCCAACTCCTGTGGGGCCACATGACCATCTAGGTCACCCAGTTTCAGGGTGACACCCCCTTAAAATCTCCCAAAGTCTATCCAAACTCATTTTTATTGTGTCCATGTCTACTGTCTATCCATCTCATTCTCTAACCTCACCTTCTTTTGCCTTCAATCTTGCAGCAGTCATCAAAACAATATGGTACTGGCTAAGAGACAGAAGGGAGGATTAGTGGAATAGTGGAGTAAATGACATCAGCAGGACAATGTATGATAAACCGAAAGAGCCCAACTTCTGGGACATGAATCCACTATTTGACAAAAACTGCTGGGAAATTTGGAAAAAAATATGGGAAAGATTAGGTTTAGATCAACATCTCACACCCTACACCAAGATAAATTCAGAATGGGTGAATGACCTCAATATAAAGAGGGAAACTATAAATAAGCTAAGTGAACACAAAATAGTATACTTGTCAGATCTCTGGGAAAGGAAAGATTTTAAAACCAAGCAAGAGTTAGAGAAAATTACAAAATATAAATTAAATGGTTTTGATTATATCAAGCTAAAAAGCTTTTGTAGAAACAAAAACAATGTAGTCAAAATCAGAAGGGAAACAACAAATTGGGAAAAAATCTTTATAACAAAAAACTCTGAAAGGGGTCTAATTACTCAAATATACAAGGAGTTAAATCAATTGTATAAAAACATCAAGCCACTCCCCAATATTGAAAAATGGGCAAGAGACATGAATAGGCAATTCTCAGGTAAAGAAATCAAAAGTATCAATAAGCACATGAGAAAGTGTTCTAAATCTCTAATAATTAGAGAAATGCAAATCAAAACAACTCTGAGGTACCACCTCACACCTAGCAGATTGGCTAAAATGAAAGAAGGGGAGAGTAATGAATGCTGGAGGGGATGTGGCAAAATTGGGACATTAATGCATTGCTGGTGGAGTTGTGAAATGATCCAACCATTCTGGCTGGGAATTTGGAATTATTCTCAAAGGGCTATAAAAGAATGCCTGCCCTTTGATCCAGCCATACCATTGCTAGGTTTGTACTCCAAAGAGATAATAGATAAACAGACTTGTAGGAAAATATTTATAGCTGCGCTTTTTGTAGTGGCAAAAAACTGGAAAATGAGGGGATGCCCATCAATTGAGGAATGGCTGAACAAATTGTGGTATATGCTGGTGATGGAATACTATTGTGCTCAAAGGAATAATAAACTGGAAGAATTCTATGTGAACTGGAAAGACCTCCAGGAACTGATCCACAGCGAAAGGAGCAGAGCCAGAAGAACATTGTACACAGAAACTGATATACTATGGTAAAATCGATTGTAATGGACTTCTGTACCAGCAGCAATGCAATGACACAAGACAGCTCTGAGGGATTTATGGTAAAGAACGCTACCCACATTCAGAGGAAGGACTGCAGGAGAGGAAACATATAAGATAAACAATTGCTTGAATGCATGGGTTGAGGCGGACATGATTGGGGATGTAGACTCGAAAAGACCACACCAATGCAACTATCAACAATATGGAAATAGGCCCTGAACAAGGACACAAGTTACAACCAGTGGAAATGTGCGTCGGCCATGGGAGGGGGGGGGGTGAAGGGGAAAGTAGGGGTATGAAGCATGTAAACAAGATAAAAATGAATATTAATAAATGTTTAATAAAAGGGGGCATGATAGAGACAAAAATATTAGAGACTTAGAAATAGGAAAAATTAAGAAGAGATAGCAAGAATATATAGAACCACACAAGAAAGATCTTAATAAACATGATGAGTTTGGTTACTGATTTAGAGCCAGACAGTGGAGAATAAGTCAAGTAGGCCTTAGGAAACCCTGTCACAATAAGGCTAGTGAAGGTAATGGAATTCCACTTAAGCCATTTAAAATCCTAAAAGATGATGCTATTAAAGTGTGGTACTCAATACGCCAGCAAATTTGGAAAACCTAGCAATGACTACTCTATTAGAAAAAGTCCATTTTTATCCCAATGCTAAGGAATGTTCAAACTATTGAATGATTTTGTACATTTCATAGGCCAACAAGATTTTGATCAAGATTTAGCAAGCATAATGTGAACCAAGAAAATTAATAAAAGAGCAGGCTGGTTTTTGAAGAGGCAAAGGAACTAGAGACCAAATTGCCAACATTCACTGGATTATGGAGAAAACAAGGAAGTTCCAGAAAAACATCTACTTCTGCTTCATTTACTACACTAAAACTTTTGCCTCTATGAATAACAATAAAATGTGACAAATTCTCAGAGATATGAGAGTACCAAATCATCTTACTTGTCTCCTGAGGAATCTGTAAGCATGTCAAGAAGCAATAGTTAGAACTAAACATGGATCAATTGATTGGTTTAAGATTGGGAAAAGAGTATGGCAAGACTGTATATTGTCATATTATCTGTTTAACTTATATGCAGAGTATATCATGCAAAATTCCAGACTGGACCAATCAAAAGCTGAAATTAAGGTTGCTGGGAGAAATATCAACCATATCAGATATGCAGATACACCACTCTGATTGCAGAAAGTAAAGAATTAAGAATCCTCTTGATGGGGGTGAAAGAGGAGAGTGTAAATGCTGACTTGAAGCTTATGAAAATAAAACAAAAAACAAACCAACAAATCTAAGATCATGACAACTGGTCCCATCACTTCCTGGCAAATAGAAGGAGAAGAAATGGAAGCAGTGTCATATTTTATATTCCTGGACTCAAAGAGCATTGCAGATACTGACTATAACCATGAAATTAAAAGATGCTTGCTTCTTGGAAGGAAAGTATGACAAATTTGAACAGCATACTAAAAAATAGAGATATCACCTTGCTGACAAAAACCCACTTAGCCAAAGCTATGATTTTTTTTTCAGTAGTAATGAGTGGCTGTGAGAGTTGGATTAAAAGGAAAGTTGAGCATGGCAAAATCAGCGCTTTCAAATTTTGGTGCTGAAGAAAACTTTTGAGAGTCCCTTGGACAGCAAGAAGATCAAATCAGTCAATAGCTAAAGAAATTAATTCATACTATTCATTAGAAGGACGAATACTGAAGCTGAAGCTTAATACTTTGGTCACATAATGAGAAGATGAGACTCATTGGAAAAAATCTAACGTTGAGCAAGATTGAAGGCAAAAGAAGGTGAGGTTAGAGAATGAGATGGATAGACAGTAGACATGGACACAATAAAAATGAGTTTGGATAGACTTTGGGAGAGAGTGGAAGTTAGAAAGGCCTGGGATTCTATTATGGCCCAAGTAGTCACATAACTGAGTGACTCAACAACAACAATTAAGTCAAGAGGGTTCCAGGGAATAACCAAGATTTTTGAGACCAAGTAAAGAGAGGTCACTAGTCAGTTTTTTTTAATAAAGCAAGGGTGGGTCTCTTCTGAGGTGATGGAATCAAAAGGTTTGGAATAGCTACTGAGATGAGTGTGAAAATGAATTGAATAGAGTCATATAAAATGATTGCTTTGCTGCATGAGGGCAATTGTGATTATGTAAAAAATTGTAATGGACTCAGTCAACATAGTTTCATGATTTTCTCCTCCTCAATTCAGCAGCACATAAATAGGAAAAAAGGCAGAGAATGGACATAGTAATTCAAAGCTGAGATTTGGCAAGGGGAACAAAGGGACAAGCGACTTGGGAGTAGAAGATAGTGTTCACCAAGTGATAGAGATAGGAAAGGGATTAGATAGTTGCCCCCCAAAATGTTAATGGCCTGAGAAAGTCAAATAAAGTAAAAAAAACACTTATCAAGCTCCTACTATCTGCCAGGGATTGTGCTAAGTACTGAGAAGAGAGGAAAAAAAAAAGGTGAAAACTGCTCCCTCTTCTCAAAGAGCTCATTGCATTTAGGGGAAATAACAGACAAAAAGGGCAAAAAAACCTATGTCCAGACAGGACATATGCGGGGTAATTTAGAAATAATCTTAGAGGGAAGATAGTAACATTAAGGAGGATCATAAAATGGTTTTTTACATTATGTGGGATTTTAGTTGGGATCTGGAGGAGGTCAAGAAGCAGAAGGGAAGAGCAAGAGAACTGTGGGCATTGGAGTCAGTCAGGGAAAAATGCCCAATCAGAAAATGGAATGTTTTGTGCAAGGAATAGCAAGGAAACCAATGTCTCTGAACCTCAGAATACTTGGAGGGGATCAATGTCTAAGAAGATATGTATATCTTTAAAGGTAGGCCAAGTTATGAAGGGCTTTAAAAGCTATACAAAGAATTTTCTATTATCTATTCTATTGCCTTAAGGCAACAGAAAATCTCTGGAGTTTATTGAATAGGGGAGTATTGACTGATCTGATTTGTCCTTTAAGAAGATCACTTTGACAAGAGTCACAAAGTTACTTGAAGTAGGGAGATCAACCAGAAGGTCCATGCAATATGTGAGGTGATAAGGAACTGAACCAAGTTGGTGGAAATGTCAGAGGAGAGAAGGGAGCATATATAAAAGAAATTATGAAAATAAAAATAACAGGATTTGTAAATTGTGCTAGTTAAGAGTAATGAACAGCATCTAGGTTCCAAGTCTAGGTGACTGAGGGGATTGTGGAACCCTACATTAGAAGAGATGGAGAGATGGGAGACCATAGGATCAAGAACAGAGTTAGAGATCATAAGACAGAGGGAATGAGAAAATGATAAACAATTATAATTGGAAAAAGGAATTTCAGAATTCATGAACGTGGAAGTAGAATACTTTTGAGTGATGGCAAAATCAAGACTAGTATGACCACTACTGTGGTCAATTTTATTTAGCTATCACAAACCTAGCTCTTCAGAAGTATTTGAGACAAAACCTTAAATTTCATGTAGTAGGTTATGTTTATCACCTTGATTATAGAAGTTTATGAACTAGTCCATGATGCAAGAAATTCTAATCTGGTATATACCTGGGTTATCAAATATAAACTTTAAACTGCCAAATAAGCATGAGAATAATACCACAGAAAGATATGTATGGCAAAACTATAAGGTTCCCATTAATATGGTAGACATTTCCGGAGCTTATATTTGTATGTTATGACTTCATTTTTATTTTTGCTTATGTTGCAATCTATACTGAATACTGGATGGAGATATATTCCATTTTTATTCAGTGTTCCTTTGGCTATGTTAAAGCAAAATGGCCCTATGTACTGGGGTATAAAGCCCTTTTGAACTGATCAGCCTTTGTTGAGCCTGGAGATACACATGATCTCACAAAGCAGGTTAGGAAAATAAAGTAATCTAACTTGATTAGGACATTAGAAGTAATTTTAAACATATTTCTATTTTTTTGTCATTTAGTCATTTGGGATGCTTAATTTCTTTTTTGTGCATAGAAGGCTTATATATTACTTGCTTTCCTTGAAATTTGTACAGTAATGATAATTGCAGTAGAAATGAACTTGGTACTTGTGAAGTTTGAAGCAAATAATCATTTTATCTGTATAACATGTATGCCATTTATAAGTTCAAAGCATCCATTTAAAATTCTAGGTCCTGCTTTGTAAATCCGGTTCCCTCTTTACTTTTTTACCTAGGTGTGTTGCTAACATAAGTACAAAGCCCAAGACAGGAGAGGGAATTAGTGAATTTTTGGTTAATAACTTAAAAAAAAACTTTAATTAATTTAGAGCATTTTTCCATGGTTATAGAATTCATGTTCTATCCCTACCCTCCTCCCACCCCCACCCCCATAGCTGACACACAATTCCACTGGGTTTAAATGTGTCATTGATCAAGACCTATTTCCATATTATTGATAATCCTCCCATGTGATCAAGCAGTTGTTTTTCTTCTGTGTTTCTACTCCTACAGTTCTTCCTCTGAATGTGGATAGTGTTCTTTCTCATAGGTCCCTCATAGTTGTCCTAAATCATTGCATTGTTGTTAGTAGAGAAGTCCATTACATTCATTTTTTAAAAAATTTATTTTTTTTTATTTTAAACCCTTAACTTCTGTGTATTGACTTATAGGTGGAAGAGTGGTAAGGGTAGGCAATGGGGGTCAAGTGACTTGCCCAGGGTCACACAGCTGGGAAGTGTCTGAGGCCAGATTTGAACCTAGGACCTCCCATCTCTAGGCCTGGCTCTCAATCCACTGAGCTACCCAGCTGCCCCCACATTCATTTTTATTTGGTTAATAACTTGACAGTTAGGGGATACTTAGATTTTTAAAAATTATTTCCCTTATGCTATAATACAAATTGCAAGCTAATTTGCAGACTCTAAATAACCTTCCTGCCTCATCTGTTATTACCTAATATTGAGAAATGGGGTAAAATAATGAAATAGCTGCCTACCTTTATACTTTTTTATATATTTGTATTTTTTAAATTCCTATAAGACATTGATATTGCAAATGAAAGACTAGAATCTCTACTTGAAGCCATGAAGATGGGAGATTGCAAAGACTTCCAACATTGCTGTTAAATGTCTCTTCCTTCAAACTTGGCTTCATAAGTTCCATTCTAAAGATTGGTGTAATATTATAACAGAGGGGCAAGTTTAGGTAATCTTCCTTGCCTGAAAATTGAAAGGAAAAAAAAAAATGAAGTCTTTGTAATCTTAAAAATATTGATCCATTCTGTTAATCTTTATCTGCACTTTTCCATTTAGACTTATTGTTTCCTTGTAAAATTTCATGTTGTTTTATTTATATGTTTGTTAAATATTATAAATTGATTTTTCTCTGAGATGCATTATGAATTATTATGTGACATGAATTCAGAGTAATTCTAGTCCCATTGAGCTCAGTTGATACAACCAATTAAAATGCATTTATTAAGTGTCTGCTTTGTGCCAGCCACCATACTAAGTGCTGAAGATATAAATACAAAGAAGGAAGTGATTTCACCCTTTCCTCAAGGAGTTTACCTTCTAATGGAGGAGGAATGGGAGTGAAACATATGCTAAAGAGGTTTCTGATACTGTATTGCCATGTATAATGTCAAAATGATAAAACAATAGTGTTGATTTGTGTTATTAATAAAGAATTAATAATGAAATTTAAAGGTAAGCAATGAAATTTACAGTGTGAAGTACATTCTTAGATCTATAAATTTGGCATTTATGCTCCATCATGCAAGGGGAAAAAGCCAAAATCCCCTATATGGTGTAGCATATAGCACCGCCAGTACAGTTTCTGGTGAGATTCCTAGTGAGATCGGAGTTGGGGACCAAGAATAATGGCAGGACCATCTGAATTTATTCCCTTATTTTTTTTCTTTTCCCCATGGTCTGTTCCTTATACCTCTTAAGATTAATAAATTAGGTATTTCAAATTATTTTCCTGATTTTGATCTAAGATAAAAACAGAAGAGAAAATTTTGTTTTATTTGCTTCATGAAAGGCTGGTCTACAATTTTCCTACCCTGACCTGATAGAATTTTATCATAGGATGCCCCTTCTAACTGTAAATCCTCCCAACCAGCAAATGCCTTGTGATGTTACCATGTCACTACGTATCTTTGAACTGTCAATAATAGGGATATAGAGTTGAAATTTTTCTTGTAAGAGTAAATCATTTTCGTAAATTTTAAGAGATTCAAAATACTCCAGGATATTGATATGGGATATAAAGCCTATTAATGAGAAATATCTCAGAGTCCCATAAGACCATGCCATCATCACAACCCAGGAGATTGGCTTCTTAGAAGGGTCTTCTATTGAAAAATTTCATTGATTATTCAAAAGAACTCCACCCCATTACTTTATAAAATCACTGAAGCTTTGAGTTGGAAGCTTAAGTTGGAATTCAGGATGTGAATTCCAGGTTGCTAACAATGGTACCTGGGCTCTCACCTGTGATATGATGAAGAACTCTACAAAGGATTATATGGGGATTGTGTAAATGGAATTAACTCTAGCTGATTCATAGTCAAAACTCTACTCATCCTAGGCATAGAAATGATGTAATCCTCACCTCCCTTAATGGGGAGGGGAGACGAGTTACCCACACGTGACAATAAGTAACAAATCAAGAACTAGGGTCTGCCCTTTGGGCAGTCCAAAATCAGTGTAGAGACTGCCATTTGTCCACTTGAATTAGAGGTGGACCCACAGGAAGTGAGGAAAGACACTATCTCTTTAAGTATGTTGGTTACTTCCTGTGGAGGCAGTTCCCGCCTTGAACTTGGTGCTGAAGGATCTCCTGAGACCACAGACAGCTTCTACTCTGTATTGTCACGTGGGTAAGTTAGGCTGACTTCCTTGGCCTACCTATGCTGCTTCCAAACTCTGCCTTAAGTAGGCATTAGCCTATCTGGTTGCTAGGCCTTGAGGCTTGCAGCCTAATTTATTTAGCCTTTTAACCTTCTCTCTAGTCCAGGCCTCCGTAGGCCTGGACTAGCCTCTCCCTTTCTCTTTATTCCTATACCTTTACCTTCCTAATTGTAAATAAACTGCCTTAACCCGATGCTGACTTGGGTCTGATTTAATTACGGAATCAACCTGAATTGTTGATTCCTGGCGGCCACACTTTAAATATATATCTATAAAATATCTAAAATCTCCCTCTTACAGGATATAGGACCAAAAACACTTATTTTGGTGGCAGAAACTGGGGTGTGGATTGGATCAGACTCTACAGTGAGAAGACCAGGCACTCCCCATATTTTTGAAATTTGTGACCATAAAAAGTGACCATAGTTTCATACTTTATAGCATCCCCTGTATTTCTAGCCATTGTCTTCTGGGAGACCTCAGGTGATTTAAGGAGACAGTTTTCTCAGTCCTGTCCCATGAATATTCTTCTGAGTCCTCTAGCTCTGACTCATCTTCTACTGGCCTTCAGGACAAAGCCAACAGCCTTGCATAGACCATTCTCCATAGCCCTATTGTCATTGCCTTCCTCCTGGCAGAGCAAAGCTGGGGCCAGATGGGGAAAGTGAAAAGGATTTAATTTTTGCATACATGTCAATGCATTCAGGCTCATTGAGATGAATAAAAGCTGCCTTCTTCAACCTTCATTATAGCTCTGGTGAATAGTTCCCTAAGAATAACTCTTGGTCCTAGATCACTACATTTCCAAAATACAGAAACCGATTCTTAAGATCTCCACTTCCTCCTTTTCCACAGTAAAGGGGTCTGGCATTGCTTTCAATAAGCCACAAGCACTTTTCATATGACCCCCATCACTGTTGTCTTTACTAGTACCACAAAACAATTTGACATTTTGAATATCAAGTATAAGTACTGCACTTTTCCATTTAGACTTATAAATCTCATGTCATTTTATTTATATGATTGTTAAATATTATAAATTGATTTGCCTTTTGGGGGCAGTTAAGTGACTTAGTGGATTGAGATACAGGCCCAGAGATGGGAGGCCCCAAGTTCAAATCTGGCCTCAGACACTTTGTGACCCTGAGCAAGTCACTTATCTCAATTGCCTTGCCCTTACCATTCTTCTGCCTTGGAAACAATACGCAATATTGATTCTAAGATGGAAGGTAAGAGATTGTTTTTTTTTAATTGTCTTTTAAGGTACCAAATAAGGAAATTATAGAAACCAGCTTAGCAGTTCTTTCACTTTTTTAAAAACTGCTAATAGGTTAGAAGTGTAGATTTTAAAATTAATATTCAATATCTCCAAAGTATAATCTAACTAGAGAGCTAGAGAAAACATGGGTTCCTTATCCAAGCCACTCACCTCAAAGAGAGAGGTGGGGTGCACAAACCAAAACTATATTCAGACAATATAGCGACACAGGTATAGGAAAGGCAAAAGGAATTGTGGATAATATAGAAAGGAATTTTGGGTAATGTAGTTTTTTTTAAACATTTATTAATATTCATTTTTAACACGGTTGCATGATTCATGCTCCTACTTTCCCCTTCACCACCCCCCCATTCTTCCCCCACTCATTGCCGAATGCATATTTCCACTGGTTTTAACATGTGTTAAAACCTATTTCATCAAGACCTATTTCCAAATTGTTGTTAGTTGCATTGGTGTGGTAGTTTTGAGTCCACATCCCCAATCATGTCCACCCCAACCCATGCATTCAAGCAGTTGTTTTTCTTATATGTTTCCTCTCCTGCAGTCCTTTCTCTGAATGTGGGTAGTGTTCTTTACCATACATCCCTTAGAGCTGTCCTGTGTTGCTGCTGTTACAGAAGTCCATTACATTCGATTTTACCATAGTATATCAGTCTCTGTGTACAATGTTCTTCTGGCTCTGCTCCTTTCACTCTGCATCAATTCCTGGAGGTCTTTCCAGTTCACATAGAATTCTTCCAGTTTATTATTCCTTTGAGCACAATAGTATTCCATCACAAGCATATACCACAATTTGTTTAGCCATTCCCCAATTGAAGGACATACCCTCCTTTTCCAGTTCTTTGCCACTACAAAAAGCGCAGCTATAAATATTTTCCTACAAGTCTGTTTATCTATGATCTCTTTGGGGTACAAACCCAACAATGGTATGGCTGGATCAAAGGGCAGGCATTCTTTTATAGCCCTTTGAGCTTAGCTCCAAATGGCCAGCCAGAATGGCTTGATCAGTTCACAACTCCACCAGCAATGTATTAATGTCCCAATTTTGTCACATCCCCTCCAGCATTCATTACTCTCCCCTTCTTTCATTTTAGCCAATCTGCTAGGTGTGAGGTGATACCTCAGAGTTGTTTTGATTTGCATTTCTCTAATTATTAGAGATTTAGAACACTTTCTCATGTGCTTATTGATACTTTTGATTTCTTTACCTGAGAATTGCCTATTCATGTCTCTTGCCCATTTTTCAATTGGGGAGTGGCTTGATTTTTTATACAATTGATTTAACTCCTTGTATATTTGAGTAATTAGACCCCTGTCAGAGTTTTTTGTTATAAAGATTTTTTCCCAATTTGTTGTTTCCCTTCTGATTTTGACTACATTGTTTTTGTTTCTACAAAAGCTTTTTAGCTTGATATAATCAAAACCATTTAATTTATATTTTGTAATTTTCTCTAACTCTTGCTTGGTTTTAAAATCTTTCCTTTCCCAGAGATCTGACAAGTATACTATTCTGTGTTCACTTAACTTATTTATAGTTTCCCTTTTTATATTCAAGTCATTCACCCATTCTGAATTTATCTTGGTGTAGGATGTGAGATATTGATCTAAACCTAATCTCTCCCATATTGCTTTCCAAATTTCCCAGCAGTTTTTGTCAAATAGTGGATTCATGTCCCAGAAGTTGGGCTCTTTCGGTTTATCATACATTGTCCTGCTGATGTCATTTACTCCACTATTCCACTAATCCTCCCTTCTGTCTCTTAGCCAGTACCATATTGTTTTGATGACTGCTGCTTTATAGTATGGTTTAATATCTGGTACTGCTAGGCCCCCTTCCTTCACATTTTTTTTCGTTATTTAATTTGACATTCTTGATCTTTTGTTATTCCAAATGAAATTTGTTATAGTTTTTCCTAATTCACTAAAGAAGTTTTTTGGTGGTTTGATAGGTATGGCGCTAAATAGGTAAATTAATTTGGGTAGAATGGTCATTTTTATTATGTTAGCTCGTCCTACCCATGGACAAT
This sequence comes from Gracilinanus agilis, assembly GCF_016433145.1. Lineage (NCBI taxonomy): Eukaryota > Metazoa > Chordata > Mammalia > Didelphimorphia > Didelphidae > Gracilinanus > Gracilinanus agilis. The sequence goes on along the minus strand of NC_058130.1, from coordinate 282,745,732 downwards.
TAATGGCTTTCCAATTGTTGAGATCCAGTTTTATTTGTTTGGAAAGTGTTTTGTAGTTGTGTTCGTATAATTGCTGTGTTTGTTTTGGTAGATAGATTCCTAAGTATTTTATATTGTCTAGGGTGATTTTAAATGGTGTTTCTTTTTCTACCTCTTGCTGCTCTAAGGTGTTGAAAGTATATAGAAATGCAGATGATTTATGTGCATTTATTTAGTATCCCGCATCTTTGCTAAAGTTGTTGATTATTTCTACTAGCTTCTTAGTTGATTCTCTAGGATTTTTTAAGTAGACCATCACATCATCTGCAAAGAGTGATAGCTTAGTCTCCTCACTGCCTATTTTGATACCTTCAATTTCTTTTTCTTCTCTAATTGCTACTGCTAATGTTTCTAGTACTATGCTTAATAATAGAGGTGATAATGGGCATCCTTGTTTCACTCCTGATCTTATTGGGAAGTCTTCTAATTTATCCCCATTGCATATGATGCTCGTTGATGGTTTTAGGTATATACTGTTTATTATTTTTAGGAAGGGTCCTTCTATTCCTATACTTTTCAGTGTTTTCAATAGGAAGGGATGCTGTACTTTGTCAAAGGCTTTTTCAGCATCTTTTGAGATAATCATGTGATTTTTGTTTGTTAGACTGTTGATATGGTCAATTATTTGGATGGTTTTCCTAATGTTGAACCATCCTTGGATTCCTGGTATAAATCCCACCTGATCATGGTGGATGATTTTCTTAATTACTTGCTGGAGTCTCTTTGCTAGTATTCTATTTAAGATTTTTGCATCTATGTTCATTAGGGAGATTGGTCTATAGTTTTCTTTCTCTGTTTTTGGTCTACCTGGCTTTGAGATCAGTACCATATTTGTGTCATGAAAGGAATTTGGTAGGACTCCTTCTTTGCTTATCATATCAAATAATTTGTATAGTATTGGGATTAGTTGCTCTTTGAATGTCTGATAGAATTCACTTGTGAATCCATCAGGCCCTGGTGATTTTTTCTTAGGGAGTTCTTTGATGGCTTGTTCAATTTCTTTTTCTGATATGGGATTATTTAGGTATTCTATTTCTTCTGCTGTTAATCTAGGCAATTTATATTTTTGTAAATATTCATCCATATCTCCTAAATTGTTATATTTGTTGCCATATAATTGGGCAAAATAGTTTTTAATGATTGCCTTAATTTCCCCTTCATTAGAGGTGAGGTCTCCCTTTTCATCTTTGATACTGTCAATTTGGTTTTCTTCTTTCCTTTTTTAAATTAGATTGACCAGTACTTTGTCTATTTTATCTTTTTTTTTCAAAATACCAGGTTCTAGTCTTATTTATTAATTCAATAGTTCTTTTACTTTCGATTTTATTAATTTCTCCCTTGATTTTTAGTATTTCTAATTTAGTTTTCATCTGGAGACTTTTAATTTGCTCACTTTCTAATTTTTTGAGTTGCATGCCCAATTCATTAATCTCTGCCCTCCTTAATTTGTTAATATATGCACTCAAGGATATACATTTCCCCCTGAGTACTGCCTTAGCTGCATCCCACAGAGTTTGGTAGGATGTCTCATCATTGCCATTCTCTTCAATGAAATCATTGATTGTTTCTATGATTTCTTCTTTGACTAATTGGTTTTGGAGAATCATATTGTTTAATTTCCAATTGGTTTTTGATTTGCCTGTCCAGGTGCCCTTACTAATTATTATTTTTATTGCATTATGATCTGAGAAGGTTATATTTATTATTTTTGCTCTTTTGCATTTGTTTGCAATGTTTCTATGCCCTATTACATGGTCAATCTTTGTGAATGTACCATGTGCAGCTGAAAAGAAGGTGTATTTCTTTTTGTCCCTATTTATTTTTCTCCATATATCAATTAAATCTAATTTTTCTAGAACTTCATTCACCTCTCTTACCTCTTTCTTATTTATTTTTTGGTTTGATTTATCTAGATCTGAAAGAGGAATATTTAGATCTCCCACTATTATGGTTTTCCTATCTATTTCCTTCTTGAGCTCTGCCAGTTTCTCCTTTATGAATTTGGATGCTATACCACTTGGTGTGTACATATTGAGCAGTGTTATTTCCTCATTGTTTATACTGCCTTTAATCAGGATGTAATGACCTTCCCTGTCTTTTTTAATCATATCCATTTTTACTTTGGCTTTGTCAGAGATCATAATAGCCACTCCTGCCTTCTTTTTCTCATTTGATGCCCAAAAGATTTTGCTCAAGCCCTTAACCTTAAACTTGTGTGTGTCTACCCGCCTCATATGTGTTTCTTGTAGACAACATATCGTAGGATTTTGGTTTCTAATCCACTCTGCTATTTGCTTCTGTTTTATGAGTGAGTTCATCCCATTCACATTCAGAGTTATAATTATCAGTTGTGCATTCACTGACATTTTTGTATTCTCCCCTAGTTCGACCTCTTCTTCTTACACTATTTCCTTTTAAACTAGTGGTTTGCTTTGAGACTTTAACCCTTATCCCCTCCCTTGATTTACTACCCTTTCTACCCCCTCTCATTATTTCCCTCTTTTCATTTTTAAAGGCCTAATGAATTCTTTCCCCCTTCTTCTCCCCTCCCTTTTTTGACTTCCCCACTCCCCTGCTCCCTTTGCTTTATCCCTTCTGACTTTCTCAGTAGGATTAGATAGAGTTTTTATCCCAATGGATAATATAGCTATTCTTCCCTCTCCGGGTTGATTACATTGAGAGTAAGGTTTAAATATTACCTCTTAATGCTCTCTTCCTCTCCTTCTTATAATAGTATTTGTCCCCTCCCCTTCCCATGCCCTCTTTGTGTGTAATAGAATATCCTATTTTTCTTATTCACTCAATTTTTTCTTGGTTCCCCTCCTATTCCCCCGCTCTTTCCCACCCCCTATGTCATCTTAGACCATTTAGTATTCTGTCCTCTCCCTATGAATTATTCTTATAATTGCTATAATAGTGAATACTATAATAGTGAATAGAGTTCACTACAGAGAATTATACATAGCATTTCTCTACATAGGAATACAGATAATTAGATCTTATTGAAGCCCTTAAAGAGTCAAATTTAAAAAAAAATATGAGTTTTCTTTCTTTCCCCTCTGTTTCTTAATTACCTTTTCATGTTTCTCTTGATTTTTGTGGTTGGATATCAAACTTTCCATTTAGTCCTGGTCTCTTTTGTGCAAAAACTTGGAAATCTTCAGTTTTGTTGAATGCCCATACTTTCCCCTGGAAGTATATAGTCAGTTTTGATGGGTAGTTGATCCATGGTTGAAGGCCCAGCTCGCTTGCCTTTCTAATATATCATATTCCAAGCCTTGAGGTCTTTTAGCGTGGAGGCTGCCAGATTTTGTGTGATCCTTATTGGTGCTCCTTCATATTTGAATTGTCTCTTTCTGGCTTCTTGTAAGATTTTTTCTTTTACTTGGAAGCTCTTGAATTTGGCTCTTATATTCCTGGGGGTGGTCTTTTCTGAATCTACTGTAGAGGGTGATCTATGGATCCTTTCAATGTCTATATTGCCCTCTTGTTGTAGAACTTCAGGGCAATTTTGCTGAATAATTTCTTTTAGTATGGAGTCCAAGTTTCTATTAATTTCTGCTTTTTCAGGAAGACCAATGATTCTCTAATTGTCTCTTCTAGACTGGTTTTCTTGGTCTGTCACTTTCTCATTGAGATATTTCATGTTTCCTTCTATTTTATCAGTGTTTTGTCTTTGTTTTATTTGTTCTTGCTGTCTTGAGAGATCATTAGCTTCTAATTGCTCAATTCTAGTCTTTAGGGACTGGTTTTCGGCTATAATCTTTTGGTTTTCCTTTTTAATCTGGTCATTTCTGGTTTTCAATTTGCTTGTCAATTCATTTGATTTCTGAGCCTCACTTTCCAATTGCAAAATTCTGCCTTTTAAACTGTTATTTTCTTGCCAGATCTCTTCCATCTTTCTCATCATCTCAGATTTAAACCCTTCAATAGCTTGTGACCAGTTTTCATTATTTTGGGAAGGTTTGGATATGGTTACTTGTTTGTTCTCCTCTGTTGTCTGGATTTTCTCTGTGTAAAAGTTTTCGAGTGTTACAGAGTTCTTTTTGATAATCTTTCTCTTCTGAGCTTCCCAATTTTGGCTTGCCAATGTTAGACCTGCGCCTTCTGTGCTTTGTCATCACACTCAGGGTCTGTCTGCGCTCCCTAGGCTCCCAAGGTCTCGGGTCTCATTTTTCTCGGGGTCGAGCCTCCTGGTCTTCCCTGGTCTGCCCCTCTGCCTGAGGCTCCTTCAGCAGTCTCAGTGTGCTGCTTCCACAGCTGTGCTCCCATCTGCACAGGGTTCCCACTCGAGGTCCAAGCCTGTGCTTGAGATCCTTGTCCACACCTAGGGCAATGCCTTCACCCATGCAGGCGCTCAGGGTCTGTATTCAAAGTCTGTGTACGTTCTTTAGCCTCTTGGGGTCCTAAGTCTTGCTGCTCTCAAGAACAAGCCCTGGAGCTGCCAATGACTTAATGGGTGCCCCAAACCTGCTTTAAATCTTGTGCGCTGGCCTTGGCGTTGTATGTGGTGTGGAGGGTTGGGGAGGGTCTTCCTCTGCTCGCGTTTTAGTGAGAGCTGTTTCACCCCTTTATAGCATGGAAATGCCCAGATTCCACATACCTTCAATGCTGCTCCCTGTTGTGGGGTCCCTTCGTTCGTCTGGATTTGTTTTTATGTCCCCTTGAGGAGTCCTGTATGCTTCGGTTAGGAGAGATCAAGCAGCTGCTCCTTACTCTGCCACCATCTTAACTGGAAGTCTGGTAATGTAGTTTTTAGGGGTTCAAGATTTTCCAACTATACAGAAGCAAAGGGAGGACTTCCCTTTCTCACACTTTAACATATTCAAGTTATTCCATGTTCTCTATTTGGAAAGAGAATTTTTTATTCCCTTTGTCTTTTTTAAGTTAATCAATCAGGAACTTGAAGTACCCCTACTTAACACTTAGTAAGTCACTAACAAAGAGAGTTCACACTTACTTAGTCATTAACATTTAATTAGTCCTAAAAACCCACAAGCACTGTCCCACCCTGGGCAGTGCTAGGCAAATTAAAAGACTTTGATTGGTTCCTGAGATGTGATATACCAGCCTGCAATGAAAGGAAGGAGAAACTAGAGAGACAGGAAGTGAGGTGGAGAAAACTGTTTATAAAAGTCAGCCAAGGGCATTCTGGACTTCTCTTTTACTGCCTTGGTGGCTCTTGCTGAGGGAGGATTTCTGCGTTGGTGTCTCTACATTGGAGGGTCTTCTGTGTTGGAGGGATTCTTCTGCCTTGGATGTCTGTGTTGGAGATTGATTCTGCACTGGTAAGACTCTTGCTGAAGAGACTACTGTGACCTGAGGGAGCCTTTGTAGGAGTTGAGCAGGATTTCTTCAGATCAGCAATTATAGGGTATTTAGCTAGGCAATATTTTCTACCTCCTACCTACATTTCCCTCTTTACTATCTCTTCCCTGCTGTAATAAAGGTACTAAAGCTACTAACATATTCATAGTTTAATTTTTAATTCTTATAAATGGCAACCACAAAAATTTTAAAAATTCTTACATTTGTCAAACCAAATTTTTAACTATTACATTTGTCAACCAATTTTAATTATTACATTGTTAAGGGAGTTATTACCCACAAACATCCTGCTACCCTGATTATGTCTTGTCATTCCTACTGTTGGATAAAAAGTTAGAAGTCTGACCCCCAAGTGAAACATCCTCTGAAAACAGAACAATGGGCTCAGTATTGAACAAAAGGAGGAGAGTGGGATAGATTTTTTTCAGGAAACTGAAAAAGCTCCTTTAATAACTCCCTACTTATTATGAAATAAAAGGCCCATTTTTTAAAATTTAAAAACAATATTCGACCAGTATTGCTTTATAGCTGTGGTGGTGATCCTATAGCACGTGTGCCAGAGGGGGCACTCAGAGCCCTCTCTGTGAGCACATGTGCTGTTGCTTCACAGAGTTCACCAGAATTCATTACTAGAAAGCCAAAGGGAAGTGTGGTTGGACTCCCCTTTTCCTCTCCATTTGCACCTGAGGACATTTCTTACATCACCCACCCCTTAAAAAGTTTGCCATCACTGCTTTATAGGAATGAAACATAGAATACAATGTTCTCCAAAGAATTAAAATGAATATCATATAATAGATCCATGGTGAGTGCAAGCAGGCCACGACATATAATGAATGAGGTACTTCAAAGGATAGGAATAAAATGACATCAAAGAATTGTATGATAGGAGAAGATGGGCTAGCTATGTGGCAAGAGTGAGGGATGTGTGAAAGCCCCTCAAGGCTCGGTCCTAAGCCATCTTTTCTCCTTTTCTGTTTCACTAGGTGATCTATCTCATCAGCTCCTGTGTTTTTAATTACCTTCTCTATGCAGATGATGAACAGATTTACTTGTCTAGCTCTGACCTCTCAAGCTCCAGAGTTACCTCTGCCTATTAGACATCTCAAATTGAATGTCCCATAAACATCTAATCTCAAAATGCCCAAAATTGAATTTATCTTCTTTCTCTTCCAGTCTTTCCCATCTTTACTACCCTATACTTGTAGTCATCCATGCTCAAAACTTATGTGTCATTTTTGATTCCACATTCCTTCTCATCTCCCATATTCAATTTGTTTGTCAAGTCTTGTCATTTCTTTACAGACATAAGGAGGCGAGAATTAAAGATAATTTGGGAAGAAAATAGTCACAACAAAACAGTTTCTGATCCTGAAGATGAGATCAAAAGGGGGCCTGCAGGAGAAGAAAAGGAAGTAACTAAAATCTAAGGTAATACCTTAGATTACTTCTTAGACAGTTGGAGAGTAGCTGAAAAACAATGAAACAGCATTTAGCATATTGTCTAGCACAGATCAGATATTAATAAATGTTTATTGAGTTGACTTGATTTAGACATATTAAATGTTGAAAGGGTTTCAGAGAATCCTGGGTAGATGAACTGATTCAGAGTAAAGTGAGGAGAACCAAGGGAACAATTTATATCTTTATACATTTTAAAGAATAACAACTTCAGAGGACTCAAGAATTTTTAATAAATATGCATAATATTTATTAAATAATAATAATAATAAATAATAATGAATAAATAATAATAATAAATCAAGAGGACCCAAGACAATTACTAGCCACTGTGTGAATTTGTTTTGACTGACTATGCTTTTCCCACCACCTTTAGTTAACTAAGTGGTGAAGAATGGTAAATAAGGATGATATCCCCCCCCAAAAAAAGAGGGCCATACTGACTTTTAAAAATGAATAGAATAGGAGAAAGCTAAGAAGGAAGCACAGACAAGTAGGACAATTGTAAAAATATTTTGTTCAATTTATTATATTCTTTTTTAAAGAGAGATGCTAAATTAAAACCCATGTTTCACATAAAATCATCTTGTATTCTGCTAGATAGAGATTTTTTTAATAGATAAATAAATAGCTTGCATTGGTCTTGACTCCAAAGGAGAGGGCTTTTGATTTGTCCAGTCCTGTTTTCTTCAGGCCCTAGACCACTTCGCTAAATGTATGACCAGGAACTCAATAAATATTTTATTTGACCTCATATCTTGGGGCTTTTTCACTCAACAGCCATATAGCTTAAGCTATTGGGAGGTCTTGCTAGAATCACCATCTCTCATGTTACCATAGTAATTGCCTCTGAAGTCCAGTGGCACATATGCCATTCTTATACTGATCTGTGAAGCAGAATAGTAACTGCTTAGCCTGAACATCACTTGATGCTAGCAAAAGGATCCACTCAAATTGGTGATAATAAATGGATACTTCAAAAAATGTGGCCATCATAGAGTATAGGGCCAGAAGGAGAGACTGTTGGATGACCCAATGTAGCTCTTCCAGATTCTTTTGGGTGCTACTCAAAAGAGGCAAACTGCCAGGTGTCATCAAAACCCACCCTATCTGACATGGTCACAGGAGGGACCTCAAGGAAGTGCATGGCAGCCTCGGGAAAGATGGAAACCCCTCATTCAGAAACCCCCTTCTCTTACTAACACTCCTTATTTTTGGAATTATTGTGATCAATATCCCTACTCAGCCCAAGGGAAAATCAGAAGAATAGTAAAGGCTGTTATTAGAGCCCTTACAGGCCTACTACAGACTCCTAGGAAATTCCCACCTCTACATGTGTTAATACAGAAAGTCCCCTAAAAGTCACTTCAAAACAAACCAGCAAATAGTGAGTTAATGACTAAGATTCTAAACTCCAACAAACTGCACATGAATTCCCATTCCCATACACAGAAGCTTACGTAATGAGAAACTATAAACAATAAGCCTCCCCTGCTGCCCCCTGGATCCCTGATTCGGCACATTATAATGGATGAAAAATGGAGAAGTAGCCTTCCGTGTAAAGGCCAGTACATCCCTGAACTGTTCTCTCTCCATCCCGTTGCCTGGGAAACATGTCAAAACATACCTTTGAAAAATATTGAAAGTTACTGGAGAATGAAAAGTTATAACAAAGTTAATGTATGACTTAAATACATTATCTCTAAGAAAAGATGTATGATGAGAATGGATAAGAATGGATTTCCATGCCAACATTATGTGTGATCTCAAAGTGTATAAGAAAGTATATAAAAATAAACCTTACTCAAGGCAGAGCAGAGCAGTATTCATGATTCCTGCCTGGATGAAGTTCAGACTGTCTCTCATTTGTCTTAACCCACCCATGCCATCCCACCTCCTTGAGACCCTGTACCTGTGGGAGTTATAATCCTGAGACAAACTCTAGAGTTATCCATTAAATAGGGACCATTAGAATACCTGGATGGGAATATAAGTTTTCCAAGAATCAGTGTCTTTTTTAAAATGTGGAAAAGTGTTGGTAATTTATTCCAAACTGCATTCAGAATCATCTAGGTTCTCCCCAATCACTGCATCCTCTAAATCTTAATTGAGTGAGCTAGTCAGTGCATTTTCTTATGATTGATCTCTCATCCCCCTTATACTTCATATTGGCCATCATCCAACATGGACCACTATGGTCTCACATAGCCCAATCAACATTATATCATGAATGCAATGGTAGACAACAGAGCCCTCAAGAAGTTGGGCCTTCATTCAGATTTCTGCCAGACAGGCTGTGGCAATGACGAGTGAAAGTTCAGTAGCCCTGGAGAAGGGTGATGAAAGTGTACTGGACCTTTTTCCAGGTGAAAGGAAACTACTTCTGACTAGCCTCAGCTGGAGGAAAAGAGAAGAAAAGCATTGGTAAGAGTGATAACCCCATACCATCATCCAGCACCTGGACTACCTGGCATAACCATGTTGTTCACTTTCTTTTACGTCACTAGGTGCAATCAATCCTCTCCACAGGCCATAATAAGCAAAGTACTGGGGCCGTATGCCCTGCCACTGTGGCCCCTGAGATCTCGATACTATAATGTACTAAATACATGAGGTGATCCAGGCAATATCCACTTTGTCCAACTAACAATAATTGGCACAGAGGTTCACAAAATAGCCTGTAGAGAGAAAATCTCCTAAGAGCTCACGATGCCCTTCCTTTTAGATGCTTTAGAATTCAGAGGGTCTGAGAGCTTACATGAATAAGAATTCAGAGAGCTTACAGCTCTAGTGGTACAGCATAACAACATCTCCTTAGGCTGGCAATGAATTGCCTCCTTATCCACACTATGCCTCAGGAACTACTCCCAAAGGTCCCTTTGCAGGTATCAGATACTTGAGAGACAGAAAATGGTATTTTAAAAATATGAATAAAATTTATTTTTAAATGAAATAGAATTACTTTTAAGCAAGTGGAATACTTAATGGAGTCCCATTCTTTGTTGTTCATTTGTTTTCAGTTGTGTCCAGGTCTTCAATTGGCAGGTACAACTCCAGTCAATGTACTGGCTAGTCTTGTTTCCTGCTGTACTATTCTGATGGCCTGGGCCTCTGAGGCCCCACAGGATTCAAGCCAGTTCCCAGAGACTTTTCTGGCTTCTGCCTCCCTGGTCCTCCGAGATTGGGTTGGGTAGAGGCCTCTATGGCATTTTACCTCCAGAAAGCTTAGGTCTATCTTATTGGGGAGTCCTGAACTACTTCACTTGCATCTACTTAATCATTGTTCTATCTTTAGATCTTTGCAGGAATTTATGTGGGAGAGCATCAGTCTGTCACAATGTCAATTTAACTGTTAGAAGTAAAATAATGTTAGGTGTTCTATCACATTAGATAGCACTTTGTGAATATCTGCTTGCTTTCTAGAAGGATATGGCAAATATGAAGTAGGTTACCAGTGAGATAGAGTCCTTTGTTGATTTTCTATGAATTAGATCTTTCCTAATCTATTTCTATAGTGCTTTATTTTTTTCTATTATTTTCCTTTTATTTCTACTTCTGACATTTCTGACACCATTTCTTGCTCTCTGGCAAAAGATATAAAAATCAGATTGTGGACCTTGTGAGAAACCAAAAGATGTGGTTTGTTCATTGCTAGGGACCCCAAACTAGATTTTTGTGGCACTCAAAATTTATTCTTTCACTTATTTGCCATTTCACCCAATAAATTTTTATGGAAGACCACTATATGTAAGGCCTTAATCAAGATTCTGCCATTGAAAGGATGTGTCTTGTGACTATAAGAACTATCTTGTCATTGTTATCACTAGGCCTATCTGTTCTTTCCTACTTGGGACTATGGTCTAAAGTGGAATGACTGAACTGTCATTCAGTGATATTAAAATACAATATAGGAAAAGCTTGATTATTTTTTAAATGAAACTGTGACCTTGAATCAATACTAACAGTTCCAAGGTAGAAGTGGGGTAACTGAGGTTAAGTGACTTGCCCAGGATCACATAGCTAGGAAGTGTCTGAGGCCAGATTTGAACCCAGGACCTCCTGTCTCCAGGCCTGGTTCTCCATCTACTAAGCCACCTACCTGTCCCTGTGACCTTATTTTTGAAGAATATGTGATGCCATCATTCCATAAAATTCTAGAGATTTAGCTACACTTATGGCACAATTTGTGCTTTAGGATTGCTTAAATTCCCACAAGATAGAAAGAGCACTGGTTCTAGTGTTAGAGGATGCAAATTTAAATCTCACCTTTGCTGCTTACTAAATAACACCATCTGCAACAAGTTATTTAACATTAACGATCCTATTTTCTCACTTACAAAACAAAAGGGCATTTGTAGGCATAGTCCTCTCAAGATCCATGATCCTGCTATAAGGATAAAGCTAAATAAAACTGGCACTGTAGCTGTCTTTCCCGTCTGTGCCCACCATTTCTTTATAGTCAATTTGTCAGTCAAAATTTCCCCCTTTTTTAGAGGGAAAGCTGGGGCCCTAATTTGCATCCAATTTCTGAACCTCTTTGAGGTCTGATAGTGGAGAGTTAGGGTGTGATTCAGAAAAACAAAATTCATTTTTATTTAATAAAGAGTCTGGGATAAGCACTGACAAGTCAGAAGATGTTCTACCTAAGATTTCTTCAGTGTCAGATAGAAAAAAGTATCTCTTTGTCTTTAAAAAAATTTTTTTTAAATATTTTTCCATATTTACATGATTCATTTCCTTCCCCCTCTCAGAGCCAACAAGCAATTTCACTGGATCATATAATTGTTATCACTTGATACCTATTTCCATATTATTCATTTTTGTTATAGAGTGATCTTTTAAAGCCTAAACTCCAAATCACATACCCATATATACATGTGATAAGTGCTGTCATATGTTTTTCTTTTGCATTTCTACTCCCAAAGTTTTCTCAATGTGGTTAGCATTCTTTCTCATAAGTCCGTCAGGAGTGTCCTGGCTTGTTGCATTGCTACTAATAGCAAAGTCCATTACATTGGATTGTTCCACAATGTTTTACTTTTTGTGTACAATGATCTCGGTTCTGCTCATTTCACTCTGCATCAGTTCATTGAGGATCTCCCAGTTCATGTAGAAATCCTCCAGATTTTCAGTACTTACAGCACAATAGTATTTCATCACCATCAGATATCACAATTTGTTCAGCCATTCCCCAATTGAGTGACAACCTTTCAATTTCCAATTTTTTGTCACCACAAAGAGCACAGCTATGAATATTTTTGTACAAGTACTTTTCCTTATTATCTCTTTGGGGTACAAACCTAGTAGTGGTATTGCCGGATCAAAGGGTATGCATTTTTTTTTTAAAGCTCTTTGTACATAATTCCAAATTGCCTTCCAGAATGGCTGGATTAATTCACAATTCCACTAGCATTGCATTAGTGTTCCAATTTTGCCACACATAGAGAACCAGCTTTATATTTCTGGGGGTTCTGAGTGGCATTTAGTGGTGTCAGATTGCATGAGAACAGTCATTAAATGCTTAGCTCATAACTGCTCCAACTTGCCATGGAGTCTTGAGTTTAATATATACTGGTTTCACACAAAGAGCACAGAGAAAGAATCACAGCTGTGAAGGGGTTATAAATTATTAAAAAAAAAAACCCATTAAAGTCTAAAAAGTAGAGAGATAGGTTAAAGGCCAAATTCCAACCACCAATTAGTAGGAGGTTAATTCTGGGAGCAGAAATATATTTCATAGAGATTTTTACTAATTGAGTCCTGTATTCTTGATTTACAGGATTGCACCTGGTCAGATAAAGTCTTGTCTAGCTTTGTCTGTTTCCGGCCTTGATCTTTTGTTCTTCCAGATTAACTTTGTAGTAATTTTTTCTGAGTTTTGATAGTTTGATAAATGTAGCACTGATTAAGTAAATTAATTTAGGTAGGATTGTAATTTTTATTATATTAGTTCATCCTACCCAAGAGCCATTGATGTTTTTCCAATTGTTTAGATCTAGTTCTATTTGGGTGAAGTGTTTTTTAGTTATGTTCACATAATTCCTGAATTTATCTTGGCAAGTAGATGGGCAAACTATTCCCCATGGGTCAAATCCAGGCCGGTTTGCCCATCTCTGCCTTAAGCAATTCCCTAATCACTACATCTGGATGTGGGGGTATAGTGATTAGGGAATTGCTTAAGGCAGTGATGGTCAAACTACAGCCTGGATCTGGTTCCTGGGGAATAGTTTGCTGTGATTTTAAATGGAGTTTCTCTTTTTAACTCTTGCTGCTGGGTTTTCTTGGAAACATATAGGAATGTTGATGACTTATGTGGGTTTATTTTGTATCCTGCAACTTTGCTAAAGTTATTATTTCTACTAGCTTTTTTAGTTGATTTTCTCAGATTCTCTAGGTATACCACCGTGTCATCTGCAAAGAGTGATAGTTTAGTTTCCTCATTGACTACTTTGATCCCTTCAATTTCTTTTTCTTCTCTAATTGCTACTGTTATCATTTCTAGTACAATATTAAATAGTAGTGGTAATAATAGGCAACTCTGCTTCACTCCTGATCTTATTGGGAAGGCCTCTAACTTATCCCCATTGCAGATGATACTTGCTGATGGTTTAAAATAGATACTGTTTATTATTTTGAGGAAAGGCCCTTTCGTTCCTGTATTTTCTAGTGTTTTTAATAGGAATGGGTATTGTCAAAGGTTTTTTCTGCATCTATTGAGATAATCATCTGATTTATGTGGATGGTTTTCCTAATATTAAACCATCCTTGCATTCCTGGTATAAATCCCACCTGGTCATAATAAAAAAACCTTGTGATAACTTGTGGTAGCCTTTTAGCTAGTATTTTGTTTCATATTTTTGCGTCTATGTTCATTAAGGATATTGGTCTATAGTTTTACTTCTCCATTTTTGGTCTTTCTGGCTTGGGAATCAGTACCATATTTGAATCATAAAAAGAATTTGGTAAGACTCCTTTGCCAATTTTGTCAAATGGTTTATAGAGTACTGGGATTAATTGATCTTTAAATGATAGAATTCACTTGTGAACCCATCTGGCTCTGGTGATTTTTTCTTAGGGAATTCCTTGATAGCTTGTTCAATTTCTTTTTCTGAGATGGGATTATTTAAGTATTCTATTTCCTCTTTTTGTTAATTAAGTATTCTATTCCCTCTTTTTGTTAATCTAGGTAATTTATATTTTTGTAAATATCCATCCATTTCAACTAGATTGTCATATTTATTGTCATATAATTGGGCAAAATAACTCTTAATAATTGCCATAATGTCCTCTTCATTAGAGGTGAGATCACCCTTTTCATTCATGATACTTTTTTTAAACCCTTACCTTCCATCTTGGAATCAATACTGTGTATTGGTTCCAAGGCAGAGAGTGGTAAGAGCTAGGCAATGGGTGTCAAGTGACTTGTCCAGGGTCACACAGCTGGGAAATGTCCAAGGCCAGATTTGAACCCAGGACCTCCCATCTCTAGGCCTAGCTCTCAATACACTGAGCCAGCCAGCTGCCCCCCATTCATGATACTGTTAATTTGGTTCTCTTCTTGCTTTTTCTCAATTCGATTAACCAATACTTTATATTTGTTTTTTCAAAATATTAACCCCTAGTCTTATTAGTTTAATAGTTCTTTTACTTGCAATTTTATCAATTTTTCCTTTGATTTTTAGGATTTCCAATTTGGTCTTTATCTGAGTGCTTATTTACTCTTTTTCTAGTTTTTTTAGTTACTTGCCCAATTTATTAATCTCTTCTTTCTCTTTTTTGTTATTATGGACACTCAGGGATATAAATTTTCCCGAGTACTGCTTTTGCTATATCCCATAAATTTTGATATGTTGTTTCCTCATTGTCATTCTCTTCAATGAAATTAGTAATTGTTTCTGTGATTTATTCTTTAACCACCAGTTTTAGAGAATAAAATTATTTAATTTCCAATTAATTTTTAATTTGCCTCTCCATGTACCCTTACTAATTATAATTTTATCACATTTTGATCTGAAAAAGTCGCATTTATTATTTCTGCTTTTCTGCATTTGTTTGTAATGTTTTTATGCCCTAGTACCTGGTCAATCTTTGTAAATGTACCATGTGTTACTGTAAAGAAGGTATGTTCCTTTTTATCCCTATTTACTTTTCTCCATATATCTTCTATTAACTCTAATTTAATTTAGAGTTAATAGAAGATTTAATTTAATATCTGATTTAATTTAATATCTGATTTAATTCAGATCTCTTATTTTTTTCTTATTTATTTTTTGGTTTGATTTATCTATATCTGATGGAGGAATGTTGAGGTCTTCCACTAGTATAATTTTACTATATTTCCTCCTTAAACTCAAATAGTTTCTTTTTTAAAAATCTAGATGCTATACCAATTGGTATGTACATTTGAGTACTGATATTTCCTTGTTGTCTATACTGCCTTTTACTTTGACTTTGTCAGATATCATGATTGCAATTGCTGCCTTCTTTTTCTCAGTCGCTGCCCAATAAATTCTGCTCCAGCCTCTTACCTTTACCCTGTGTGTGTCTACCTGCCTCATATATGTTTCTTGTAGACAACATAATGTAGGGTTTTGGTTTTTAATCTACTCTACTATCTGCTTCCATTTTATGGGCAAGTTAGAAGGGAACATTTCTATGGGGCAAAATAGTTTATTTGATTCCTTTACCAATTAATGACCAATTAAGAATAGAATTTGCTCACCAGTTGCTGCTAAGCTATATCTTTCTCAATGGATGGAAAATAGTATTAATTACAACACTTTAATTACAAAAGATAATTACACTCATGTGCTTCTTCAATATGCCCAAATAAGATAAATATGGATTTATCTTAGGCCCCTAGAAGGAGAAAGTTCTTATTTAATTTTTCAAAAAAA
The DNA here is from genome assembly GCF_016433145.1 of Gracilinanus agilis. Lineage (NCBI taxonomy): Eukaryota > Metazoa > Chordata > Mammalia > Didelphimorphia > Didelphidae > Gracilinanus > Gracilinanus agilis. The sequence goes on along the minus strand of NC_058130.1, from coordinate 282,730,007 downwards.
GCTCAACTTATCAATTCCCTACACCAGAAGGGAGATTGGGATTCTCATTTATTATATGGAGCATAGGTTTTGGTTGGTCTTTTTTAAATCTAAGTTCCTACTGAAATTGTTAAAAACAATGCTAATGTTCAGACTTTGAAACATCTTGTTATTTCCTTCTTTTTAATCTCATTACTATTAAGAATGACTAAAATAAATTGAAATGGCTCTCTTTTCAAAATGCCTTAATGTTATTTATTGTTGGATTTAGTCAGCAATCATCTGCTTCAATTTAACAACTGACTCAATTCTTAGAAATTGCAATAAATAACAGCTGGTATTTATATAGCATCCTCTGGATATGATCCTGAATGAGGCCCTTAATTTCTCTGTATTCTAGGTAATTAAAAAGCAAACGAACAAAGCCTTACTCTTTGTCTTACTAAGTATCTAAATATCAGTTTCAAGGCAGGAGGAGCAGGAAGGGCTAGGAAATGGGAGTTAAGTGACTTGTTCAGTCATATACAGCTAAGAAGTCATTATCTGAGACCACAGTTGAACCCAAGACCACCTGTCACCAAGCCTGGTTGTCTATCCACTGAACCACCTAGCTGTCTCTCTAGGCAATCTTTTAATACTTGAAGGTGCTAACCTATAATGGTATATGGAGTTTCCTCATCTGGGAGTACTCTATAGCAAGTCCATTCCCTATCCTTGTTTATATACTTCATACACTCTGTGAGGTAGATGCTACATGTATTTATTGTCCCCAGTGAACTGATAAGGAAATTGAGCTTTGAAATGGTGAACTGATTTTCTTATAGCTACATCATTTCGGGGGCAGTTTTTGAACCCAGATCTTCTTGGTCTAGTTTTATCACCTATGCCATGCTGCAATTTCTAATTTTTGTTGCCAACTTTATTATATTTCAGTTTCTGTTCATCTCCATATTTACAATTCAGTAAGAATTTTGGATTTATTATCCCTATGAGTCTGTCATTGACTAGTTAAGTTGTGAGCATCTCTAAGAAACATCTGTTAGCTCAGCAGCTCCTTAATATTGCATCTACAAGGCACTTTTTACTTATTTAGATCCAGGCATGCCAATTGAACATAACTTAAAAAAAATTTACACCACCTAAATGAATAGCATTGAGAGGCCATATACTTCTACTAACAATGCTGCCATTGCTTGGATATTTTCTGGAATTTGTCTTTTGGAACAGCCTTCAGAGGCTGAATTGCAACATTTATTATCCTCACTTTGGCGGGAAGGCTTGATGTGCAGAATTTAGGTCATTTGAGAAAAAGTCTTGTGATTAATCTATGAGTCATCAGGAAAGGAAAGAGAAAGAAAGAGAAGGAAAGGGGTTGAGGTGTTATAAAACAAGGTGTGTTTTAACAAGTAATGGGTAGCTTTCTTACAATGCTTTTATAAACTGATTTTCAGGATCATTCCAGAAAAGGAATTCCAAAGATATGTTGATTTGTTTCCAAGGATGTATTCTAATGAAGTCATCTTAATGTTTGTTTTTTGTTTTATTTTATGAGGCAATGTGACATACTATATTAGAAATTAAAATGTCTTGGCATTATTATTAAGTGTCTTAGTATTTGATGAAAATAGTTTTGACCTTGAAGTCCCCTCAAAGAATCTGAAAAAGATTTTCAGACATGGAAATCATGTCAATTTTTTATGCTTCACTAATTTGTTAAAAGTGAGAAAGACTGAGGGGAGGGGAGAGTTGGTGAGCAATGAGGGTGATTTAAAAGAAACACATATTAACATGAGTTATATTTAATATGCACCAAAAAAAAACCTACTAGAAATTCAGTTTCTTGCTATAAAAATTATACAATGATTTGAAGAACCTAGGAATGCTTAACCTGAAAAGATCCAAACTGGGGATGGGATGTAGAAAACAATCGCAATCTTCATAAGACCCATTATGCTTAGCCTCAAGAACAGGACCAGCAACAATTTGTAAAAGTTGTGGAGAAAACAGATTTTGGCTGGAAAATTTTCTTGCCAATTAGAGCTATCCAAAAATTGAATGGCTTGCCTCCCAAGGTCCCCATTGTTGAAGATCTTTTTTTTTTTTAACATTTATTAATATTCATTTTTAACATGGTTACATGATTCATGCTCCACCTTTCCCCTTCAACCCCCCCCCCCGCACCCCCCC
>NC_058130.1:282668767-282722893 GCF_016433145.1 Gracilinanus agilis | reverse complement strand
TGCTTATCAGTTCATTTGGTTTCTGAGCCTCGCTTTCCAGTTGCAAGATTCTACCTTTTAAGCTGTTATTTTCTTGCCAGATCTCTTCCATTTTCCTCAGAATCTCAGATTTGAACTCTTCCATAGCTTGTGGGGAGTTTTCCTTATTTGGGGAGGGTCTGGATGGTTGTTTGTTCTCCTCCTCTGTTTGCTCCGTTGTCTGGATTTTCTCTGTGTAGAAGCTGTCGAGTGTTAAAGACTTCTTTTTTTTGTTATTATTCTTTCTCTTCTGAATTTCCTGTAACTGATTAGCCATCATTAGCCCAGCAGCTTCTCAGGTTTATCCTCGCGCTCAGTGTCTATCCGCGGTCTATTTGCTCCTGAGGTCTGAGTTCTAGTTTTTTCCAAGGTCAAGCCCCCTGGTGGATTCCCTTGCTTGATCCTCTGCAGGAGGCTCCTTTACAAGTCTCAGGGAGCTACTTCCACAGTCGTATACCCGTCTGCACTGGTTCCCCACTTAGGCTTTAGTTCCTGGCTGTGTTTACCTCCACCCACGCCTCTGCTCAGCCGGCACCCACGCCTCTGCTCAGCAGGCGTGCCCAGCGTCCACTCTCTGCTCCCGCGCGCTCAGATTTCGCGTGCGTTCTTGACTTAATGGGGTCCTAAGTCTTGCTGCTCTCAGGAACAGGTCCCGGAGCTGCCAATGACTTGATGGGTGCCCCAAACTTGCTCTATTTCTTTTTAGCTGGGTTCGGAGCTATAGGTGAGTGTGGAGGGGGTGGGGGTGGGGCGGTTGCTCAGCTCGCGATTGAGTGAGTGAGAGCCCTTTTTAGCCTGGAACTGTCTCGATTCCACGTACCTTCCACGCTGTACCCTGTTGTGGGGTTCCTCCGTTCGTCTGGACTTGTTTTTATGTCCCCTTGAGGAGTTTTGTGTGTTTCGGTCAGGAGAGGTTAAGAGCTGCTTCTTACTCTGCCGCCATCTTAACCCGGAAAACCATTGTTGAAGATCTTTAAGGGGACATTGGATGAAAACTCGATAGGAATGTGATAAGATTCTTGGTTTGGTAAAATTTGGATCAGGTTATTTATTGGCTCTTTTAGCTCCATGAAACTGTATGATTCTTAACTTTTTTTAATGTTACATATGTAATATCTTAAAATATTTTCAATATTTCAAAATATTTGTAAATAAAGACAATTATTTTGAAGTACAGATAAGTCTCAATTTCGGTGAATAAGAAAATCCCTGTTAAGTGTTCACATTACTTGCATTCAACTAAGTTTATTTCTATTGGGTCAATACTTTACATAATTATAAATTATTAGAGTTCAAAATTGAATACATGTGACCACTTCAGGGGATTCATTATTTGTACTTACTGGGACCTAACTGGAAAATTATTAAAATATTTTTAAAGTATTTTTTGAGAACCCATGCCAGTGTCCACTTTAAACATTATCACCCATGCTATCCCTCTAAAATAATTAATGGCTTTCAAAATGAGAATTATCCTACTATACCTTTTTAAGGTGACTGTTTCTAGGGAAGAGATTATTTAGTCCTAGAAATGTGTGCTCATTTCATACTCTTGACCTGTGTTGTGAGGCATCCAATGCATGGAAAGTGGAAGGTGGGTTCTTCACACTTTAAGGCTAGTAAATTTGACTTCTAATTCCAAGCAAAATTATTGGACAAATTATTAAAGGAATGATTTGTGAGTACTTAGTGATGATGTCATCAAAAACTGGTTTTGCCAAGCTGACCCTTTTGAACAAATGTTACTGGGAGATTTTGCAGACAATATATCTAGATTTCACCAGAGCATTTGTCCAAGTCTCTCATGATATTTTGTGAAGAAAATAAAGATACAGAGACTGCATGATAATGGTTAGGCAAATTCAGAACTGACTGAATAACTAGACCCCAAATAGTAGTGTTTAATAGATGCCAATTCTGAAAAGGAAAGGGGACAGCAATAAGCATTTATATAGACTCCCATGTGCCAGACACTGTTAAGTGCTTTGTGGAAATCCTCTCTCTCAATTCTCACAATCACCCTGCAAAGTGCTATTATTACTCCATTTTATACTTGAGTAAACGAGGCACAGACTGACTTGACTAAGGTCACACAAATAGTAAGTTTCTGAAGCTGAATTAGAACTCAGGTCTTCCTGACTCCATATCCACCATGACACTAGCTGCTTCTGAAAGTCTTTCATGAAGTGATCTAAATAATAGTCCGATTTTGTTTACATTTTTTTGGTCAGTAGCTTGGTTGAAAGTAGAGACAACATGGCATGCTTATCAAATCTGAAGATAACTCAAAGTGGTGAGATGGCTAACATATTGTATGACAGAACTAAGGATCCAAAAAGATCTAAGCTAGAATGACATGTTAAGTCTGAAGGATCTAGTGGAGAGGGACTAGACCTGTGATTTCATTGATATTTGCAACTCCTGGGTGAGGGAACTCTGTCCACCAATGTGAGGTCAGCATCCTCCTTGCAACTTGTGAAGTGGGCCTGGAGCCTGGATCTTCTTACTTTTTGAGAACTGGTTCTATATCCACATACTCTTTAGGAAATTTAATAAATATAAACATATAACTACAGAACAAAGGAGGTATGGTTAGACTAATTGTGTGAAAGATATGTGGTTGCTTCCAGCTTTATGTGAGTCAACAGTATTTATCACTAAAAAATGCAATTCGGTTTCAGGCTTTCTTAGTAGCAATGCAGTGTCCAAAACAAGGAAGCTACTCTATCCTAGCAAGACCACAGCAGGGCTATAGTTCCGGACAACACACTGAAGGAGAATGGCAAGTGGGAGGTTTTCCAAGGTGCTGAGAAGATTTGAAACTATGGCAGATATTTGCAATACACATGGGGGAAAGATAGGATCTTAAAACAGTTGAAAAAGGGCATAGATTTGTTTTACTTGGCCCTAAAGGAGAGAATTAGGAGTCATAGATGAAAGCTGCAGGGGCGGATTTTGCCTTAATATTTTTTTTTAAAACCCTTGTACTTCGGTGTATTGTCTCATAGGTGGAAGATTGGTAAGGGTGGGCAATGGGGGTCAAGTGACTTGCCCAGGGTCACACAGCTGGGAAGTGGCTGAGGCCGGGTTGCCTTAATATTTTTTTAAACAATCCTTCTTAACAGTTGAAACAATTCGAATAGAAGAAATTGTTTTGGGGATAGTAGTAAATTTCCATTTAGCATGGAGCTTTAAGCATAATCTAACTGGATGATCAGGTATTAGGAGTGCAGTTTTTCTAGTCAAGTATGGATTAGTCTAAAAATTAGGCGAGATCTCTCCTAAAATTCTGACACTTCACTTTTTGTGGAAGACTTTTCTATTTCATGCAAATCTCTAAACTTTTGTGTGCTTATCTCCCTCTTTTTTTATTATTAGACATTTATTAATATTCGTTTTTAACCTGTTTACATACTTTATGTCCCTACTTTCCCCTTCAACCCCCGCTCTCCCCCCACCCATGGCCAACGCACATTTCCACTGGTTATAACATGTGTCCCTGTTCAGGGTCTATTTCCCATTCCTGTCCGCCTCAGCCCATGCATTCAAGCAATTGTTTATCTTATATGTTTCCTCTCCTGCAATCCTTCCTCTGAATGTGGGTAGCATCTTTACCATAAATCCCTCAGAGCTGTCTTGTGTCATTGCAGTGCTGCTGGTACAGGAGCCCATTACATTTGATTTTACCATAGTATATCAGTCTCTGTGTACAATGTTCTTCTGGCTCTGCTCCTTTTCCTCTGCATCACTTCCTGGAGGTCTCTCCAATTTGCATGGAATTCCTCCAGTTTATTATTCCTTTTAGCACAATAGTATTCCATCACCAGCATATACCACAATTTGTTCAGCCATTCTCCAATTGAAGGACATACCCTCCTTTTCCAGTTTTTTGCCACCACAAAAAGCACAGCTATAAATATTTTCATACAAGTCTGTTTATCTATGATCTCTTTGGAGATGGTATGGCTGGATCAAAGGGCAGGCAGTCTTTTATAGCCCTTTGGGTACAGTTCCAAATTGCCAGCCAGAATGGTTGGATCAGTGCACAACTCCACCAGCAAATGCATTAATGTCCCAATTTTGCCACATCCCCTCCAACATTCATTACTCTCCCCTTCTTTCATTTTAGCCAATCTGCTAGGTGTGAGGTGATACCTCAGAGTTGTTTTGATATGCATTTCTCTAATTATTAGAGATTTAGAACACTTTCTCATGTGCTTATTGGTACTTTTGATTTCTTTACCTGAAAATTGCCTATTCATGTCTCTTGCCCATTTTTCAATTGGGGAATAGCTTGATTTTTTATACAATTGCTTTAACTCCTTGTATATTTGAGTGATTAGACCCCTGTCAGAGTTTTTTGTTATAAAGATTTTTTTCCTAATTTGTTGTTTCCCTTCTGATTTTGACTACATTGTTTTTATTAGTACAAAAGCTTTTTAGCTTAATATAATCAAACCATTTAATTTACATTTTGTAATTTTCTCTAACTCTTGCTTGGTTTCAAAATCTTTCCTTTCCCAGAGATCTGACAAGTATACTATTCTGTGTTCATTTAACTTATTTATAGTTTCCCTCATTATATTCAAGTCATTCACCCATTCTGAATTTATCTTGGTGTAGGGTGTGAGATGTTGATCTAAACCTAATCTCTCCCATATTGTTTTCCAAATTTCCCAGCAGTTTTTGTCAAATAGTGGATTCATGTCCCAAAAGTTGGGCTCTTTGGGTTTATCATACACTGTCTTGCTGACATCATTAACCCTGAGTCTATTCCACTGATCCTCCCTTCTATCTCTTAGCCAGTACCATATTGATTTAATGACTGCTGCTTTATAGTATAGTTTGATATCCGGTACTGCTAGGCCCCCTTCCTTCACATTTTTTTTCATTATTTCCTTTGATATTCTTGATCTTTTGTTATTCCAAATGAAATTTGTTATAGTTTTTCCTAATTCAGTAAAGAAGTTTTTGGTAATTTGATAGGTAAGGCACTAAATAGGTAAATTAATTTGGGTAGGATGTTCATTTTTATTATGTTAGCTCGTCCTACCCATGAACAGTTAATGGCTTTCCAATTGTTGAGGTCCAGTTTTATTTGTTTGGAAAGTGTTTTGTAATTGTTTTCGTATAATAGCTGTGTTTGTTTTGTAGATAGATTCCCAAGTATTTTTGTCTAGGGTGATTTTAAATGGTGTTTCTCTTTCTACCTCTTGCTGTTCTAATGTGTTGGAAATGTATAGAAATGCTGATGATTTATGTGCATTTATTTTGTATCCTGCAATTTTGCTAAAGTTGTTGATTATTTCTACAAGCTTCTTAGTTGATTCTCTAGGATTTTTTAAGTATACCATCATATCATCTGCAAAGAGTGATAGCTTAGTCTCTCCTCCTTGCCTATTTTGATACCTTCAATTTCTTTTTCTTCTCTAATTGCTATTGCTAGTGTTTCTAGTACTATGTTGAATAATAGAGGTGATAATGGGCATCCTTGTTCCACTCCTGATCTTATTGGGAAGGCTTCTAATTTATCCCCATTGCACATGATGTTTGTTGATGGTTTTAGGTATATACTGTTTATTATTTTTAGGAAAGGTCCTTCTATTCCTATACTTTCCAGAGTTTTCAATAGGAATAGATGCTGTATTTTGTCAAAGGCTTTTTCAGCATCTATTGAGATAATCATGTGATTTTTGTTTGTTAGACTGTTGATATGGTCAATTATTTGGATGGTTTTCCTAATGTTGAGCCATCCTTGGATTCCTGGTATAAATCCCACCTGATCATGGTGGATGACCTTCTTAATTACTTGCTGGAGTCCCTTTGCTAGTATTCTATTTAAGATTTTTGAATCTATGTTCATTAGGGAGATTGGTCTATAGTTTTCTTTCTCTGTTTTTGGTCTACCTGGCTTTGGAATCAGTACCATATTTGTGTCATAAAATGAATTTGGTAGGACTCCTTCTTTGCTTATCATATCAAATAATTTGTATAGTATTGGGATTAGTTGCTCTTTGAATGTCTGATAGAATTCACTTGTGAATCCATCAGGCCCTGGCGATTTTTTCTTAGGGAGTTCTTTGATGGCTTGTTCAATTTCTTTTTCTGATATGGGATTATTTAGGTATTCTATTTCTTCTGCTGTTAATCTAGGCAATTTATATTTTTGTAAATATTCATCCATATCTCCTAAATTATTATATTTGTTGCCATATAATTGGGCAAAATAGTTCTTAATGATTGCCTTAATTTCCCCTTCATTAGAGGTGAGGTCTCCCTTTTCATCTTTGATACTGTCAATTTGGTTTTCTTCTTTCCTTTTTCTTATTAGATTGACCAGTACTTTGTCTATTTTATCTGTTTTTCCAAAATACCAGCTTCTAATCTTATTTATTAATTCAATAGTTCTTTTACTTTCAATTTTATTAATTTCTCCCTTGATTTTTAGCATTTCTAATTTAGTTTTCATCTGGGGGTTTTTAATTTGTTTGCTTTCTAATTTTTTGAGTTGCATGCCCAATTCATTAATCTCTGCCCTCCTTAATTTGTTAATATATGCACTCAAGGATATACATTTTCCCCTGAGTACTGCCTTGGCTGCATCCCACAGTTTGGTAGGATGTCTCATCATTGTCATTCTCTTCAATGAAATTGTTGATTGTTTCTATGATTTCTTCTTTGACAATTTGGTTTTGGAGAATCATATTGTTTAATTTCCAATTGGTTTTTTATTTGCCTGCCCAGGTGCCCTTACTGATTATTATTTTTTATCACATTTTGATCTGAGAAGGTTACATTTATTATAGCTTATCTCCCTCTTAATAAGAGTAGTGGGGTGTGTGTGTGGGGTTGGGGTGGTAATTACCTCCACATATATTGTAGCACTGGAGTAAAACTCACCTGTGACAGTTTTATTCTAATATGGAAGTAATCTTCCTTTGAAGGCAGAGTCTAACCCAGTGATTCCCAAAGTGGGCACTACCGCCCCCTGGTGGGTGCTGCAGTGATCCAGGGGAAGTGGTGATGGCCACACATTTTTTGTATTACATCCTATTCTGAGTTCAATAAATAGTTTCATAATTTCCAGGGAACTAAGTAATATTTTTTCTGGAAAGGGGGCAGTAGGCCAAAAAAGTTTGGGAACCATTTGTCTAACCATTGAAAGTCTTAATAGCAAATTAGCTGTTCCTCATGCTCCCCATAAAGTTGACATGTGAGGGTGACATAATATTAATACTGTCCTTAGAGGTCACTGTAACTGATATGCCAAGTCCTGCACTCAATTTTTCAAAGAGGAGAAATGTGAAAAATTAAAATTAAAATACCTTATTTTTATCATATCAAATAAAAACGCATGCAAAGAGAAGAAAAAAGTCTGGCTAGCTCTTGAATAGTTAGAACATCCTAGTGTTGACATAGAAGCCCTAAAGTGATAGGTTCACAGATACAAATACTTTCCACTGGCATCTCATCTGATGATTTTTTGTGATTCAACAGTGATAAGAGGCAGTAATAATGCAGAAATGGGATTATTCAGAGCTTGCCTAGGATCATTACAGAACAGAGGAACTTTGGCTGAGTTTTCACATACAATCAGCACAGAACTTCCCATGCCAAAAGAAAATGACAGCCTCTTATGTAAAGATAGTAAGAATGGCCCTAATAGCCATCCTCCAGCTGTGCTCAGCTCCATTTCATTGTCATTGACTGATGAATATTCAATCTGTTAATGGTCTTTTCCAGCCAGTGACCTTCATTTCCCTTCCAAATCCTCTCCGGGGTTAAACTAACCTCATTTTAATAAACTGATTCAAAGACCTATTATAGACAAGAGTCTTTTCCTTCATATTTTCCCCTTGTCTTTAGCTACCCTTATGCTGTCTGCTCACCTTTCCTTATACTACTATTAAGATTAAAAAAAAAAAAACTACTTCTTCTCTAAGTATCCTAAATACTGTATTATTTCTTCATAATGACCTCTCAGGAATTAAAAGAAGAAAAGACTGGCATAACATTGAGTTCCAATTGTGGAACAAACCTCTCAAAAGTTACATTCATTTAGGACTTTTCACTTCCAGAATGATCTGTGGTGTAAGCCTTTTTAACTTCATTTTACTCAAATCAAATGACAATTTTTGTCAAGATCATGTTTTGGGAAACCAATGTTTAGTATCTGCAAATTTTTATCACCTGCATATTTGATAAGGTTGTCTTATCTAAATCTTATCTAAATCAATGATAAAAATGTTAAACAGTATAGGGGCACTCTATTGCAAATGCCTCCTTCCAAGCTGACATCTAACTATTAATGTCTATTTTTTTGTTTTGGTCATTCATCCAATTCCATATACACTGAATTATAAACTATTGTTTAGCCCACATCTCTCAATCTTTTGACAAGTGATTTACTAAAAACCTAAATATAGACAGTATTTTTCCAATTTACCAATCTAATAATCCTATAAAAAAAAGGGGGGGGGAATGAAATTATAACATTGGAAATAAAGCTGTTGGAACAACAAAATAAAAACATTCTGAATGGAAACATTTTAAAAGTAGGAAAATCCTTGTTAGCCAGAAGATAGAAAGATGTATTTAAGAAATTTTTTTTCCTTCAGAGCTTAGTCACTAAGTCATACTTTCAAAAATTTCCTTGTTGGCCAGCATTATTGGTTCCTTTATTAATAAAGGAATCTGTGTGTTCTTCCTAGGTCCCAGTGATGTGCATGTTATTTGGGAGAAGAATGGACAAAAAATAGATGTGTGTGTCTCTGTTCAGACTCACGTACTGCCTGATGGCAAAGTATACTATTTTAGTTGGGTCAAAGACACACTAAGAGAAAGTTCGGAGTATTGTTGTTCTTTTCTCTCTAAGACAGGGAATGAGACTTCCAAAGCCCGGATCACCGTGGACAGACAAGGTAGGTGGGCTGTCTTCTCATAGCTTGAGTTGAGAACAATCAGGGCAGCCTAACATCAACATTCTTTCTGTTGAAAGACAACTAATTCATCTTTGCTAAAAATGAATTCTTCACATGCCCTCCCAGTGGTAAACAATCAAAAGCAATAAAAAGGGGCTACTTCCATTTTCTCCCCCTTAAAAGAACGTGTCTTCCTGTGAGGGAAGATGACCAGGGGCTTTTTGTAAGTTGGCTGGAGTCACTGAGAGGTGGTGGTCACTAACTTTGAGATGATCATGATAGTTTAAATAACTTACATAGGTAAACCAGAAGCGTCATTTTAACACTAACTTCTTTTTTCACTAGGGTTTGTCACAGATATTAAATCTTTCTACCTCCGTACTTAATAAGTTTCAACAGTGGAGATGGGAGCCAACCCTAGGCAAAAGTAATGTAGTAGAACAGAGCCCTGGAATGAGAATTGAGCGATCTGAGTTTTAATCCTGACTTAACTTCTCACTTCATTGGCCTTGGTAAATTTCCTCTCTGGATCTCATTTCTCCTTTGTTAAAACGAAGGAATGGACAAGATGATCTCTATTCCATTTTCAGTCTACACTTCTGAAATTGGATGCTTGACTTTCCATCACATTCTTTCCATACAGGTTCTCCTTCTTTTCCCCCAAGACTCTATCCAGGGCCCTCATGCTTTGCTCCCTGCTCAACTGACACCTACAAACCAAGACTTTTTTAGGATGCAACCCCTCTTCTGGACTTTTCTGGGGAGGGAGCACAATAAAAAGAGCATATGATTTGGAATTAGACACTTTAACCATAGACAAGTCATTTAATGTCATGATTTCATCTTAACATTTCTAAAATGAAAGGGTTGCTCCAGAGACACTAAGATTCTTTCCTGTTCCTACGACATGACTTTTTATAAGTAGGCTGAGGAGGAACAGAATGGAGAGGATATTAATAAAACTTTTATGCTAATTGTAATGTTCAATTTCTTAACTTTTTTATTTGGAATTCTATCCCTATAGAGGCTTCTCAACACATACCCATTAACAGTCCTTAATTCCTAATTTTGTTCATTACTGGATTTTAGAAAGCCTCTGAGCTAACATTTCACAGGTTAAAGAACCATTTCAATTGCTATAAACATAAACCATAAGCATGTGTCATGGCATTCATTTGTACATAGTTTACTTGTTCTGTTTTCTGTAGCTAAAGTGTTTAAAATGTATGTTGGGGTAGCTTAAATGGCTCAGTGTCTAGAAGGCCTGGAGATAAGAGGTCCTGGGTTCAAATATTGCCCCAGCCATTTCTTGGCTGGGCAAGTCACTTATCCCCAGTTGCTAAGCCCTTACTGCTCTTCTGCCTTGGAACTGATATTTAATATCAATTCTAAGACTAAAGGTAAGGATTTAAAATAACAAAACAAAAAAAAGTATGTGGTGAATCCCCATGATCAATTCAAAGACATCATGCAGTTAAAATTTTATGCTTATGAAAAGAAAGTGACTATGACAGGTTTCTAAGGGAGCTAAAATAATAAATGAAATAAAACTTCTAAGCTTCTTGAAATACTATGAATTCATATTAAAGTTCTATGTTTCTAATCTCATAGACCCATCCCAACAAAGTCATTCAATATCTCTTTGAATATTTTTTCATGCTTAGAAAGAATAAATTAGCAACCATCTTGCACCAAATTAGAAAAGGTAAAAAGGAGAGAAGAGAGAGCTTTCTAGCTGCTATATAAAATTTTCAGAACAGTCTGCCTGAGATCACTCATCATCTGTTCAATACCTATCCACCTACCCCTACCTTCTGATGTCTTTGAGAGAGACATCCTCTCCCAGTTGAAGTTGGTAACTCAACCAATATATATAGAGGTATATCCTGTGTCATAGACTGCTTTCATGTTATAGAATTATTTTTATTTTTCAGAGGCCACTCATCAAGAAAGCTGGACTAGAGAGCTCAATAATTGGAAGAGTGTGGTTAATGAGCATGATCAAATGATGCAGAACTGGAAAAAAGCATGGGTAGGAGATTCTTTGGGTTTTTTTGTGCATTGTCATTTTGAAGCCCATATTACACTAAAGTCTGCGGCAATAGGATTATGTCTTACCTTTAGTTATTTATATTTATTCTGTTTTTTTTTCCTTTTACTTTCAACTTTCATTTAGTGACATCAAGGCTGCTTCTTTGCTTTGGACATGCAAAGGGCTTCACAAGGCAGAATTCACAAATGATTTCCTGTTTATAAACACCCCTGCTGTCTGTTAGAACTACCCACATAGATTTCTTGGAGATTAAAGAACAACAAATTAGGGAGCTAAAATAACACAACTTTAGGAATTGGGACAGGGGGATCCAAGCATTCTTTATACATACACATTAATTCTCCTTTTATAGGCATATGCTTATTTTGTGATGTTAAGTTGCATGTGAAGTTTCCTGACACATAAAATGAAAGGGTTAATCTAGGTAACCTCAAAATGTTTGGGAGCTAAAACTTCAAAATTCATGAAGACTCAAAGTATTGGTGGCTGGTAAACACAAATGGAATGCAATTTTCATATCCTTCTCATGGTACACAAATACCTTGCCCCTACTTCTCTTAGAGGGGAATCAAGGGTGGTAAAAAATGCCAAGTGGCAAATATGAAATAATACCACCTTTAGGACTGAAGGGAGTTCATCTTTAAATGTAGCAATAACGGGACAGGAAGCATCCTACTTTACTCTAATGATCCATATTTCTGGCAATAACCAACAATGACTCCTTTGAGAATAGATACTAGAATAATTCCAATTAGCAAAAACCAATCTCATATCTCATTTGATTTACTAGAATATTCTTTGTACTAATTCCTATTTTTATCTCCTGAGAACCAGATCCTAAGCAGTAAGCCCTAAACCCTATTAAAATATCAATTTCTTCATAAGAGATCAGTTTGTGTGCAGATTTAAAGGGAAAATTAAGCCTGATCTTCTTTCAGGAAAGCTGTAATGAGGACAACTATTTAAACAAGAGGCTGGAGAAAAACTGATGAAAAACCACAGAAGTGAAACCTTCTAACCACAGCACTTCAAAGAAGATTCTACAGAGTTTAAAGCTGATAAGAATGGAGAAATCAGAGCAAGATTTTTGGCACTATTTTGAATAATTAAAAAAAGCTACTAATGAGATCTTCACAACTTGAATACTGTTTTCTCTTAAGATGTAGAAGTTTATGTTTTGTTCACTAATACAGGAACATATATAATCCTTTCATGATTTCTTTTGGAAAGCAAAGTTGGATAAGATGATGACTTGTACACAGGTTATAAAGAGTCGATGTGTTCTTTCACTCCAAGCTCTTAGCCAAGTTGATTTAAGGTTATCTTGCTATAGTTAAGCCTGACAAATAAATGTAAACTGTTTAAATATATTTTAGTGTCCTTAAAGATTTTTTTCATGTCACACAACTAATCCTTAATTTGTTCTGAAAAACTTTTTTTTTTATTGTCAGCTTGGAGGTAGAGCAGGAGGGATGACCAGAAAAGTGAAATCCCACCCCAAACATTAGCTGAGTAACCCCACATAAGTCATTTGCTGCCTCACCATCCTCATTTGTAAAATGGAAATAATAATGCTATCTGCCTCAAAGGAGTCACCTGGATTAATACATGAACCTTAAAAGCACTCCATACCTTTATTATGTCTGAATAAATGAATTAGGGCAAAGGTGAAAAAGTAATGACCTCAAAGGAGTCATGACAGTCCATTCTTTATGATCAGTCTTAAGCTTCATTCTCCAACATGCTGCTTTATAATTTCCATTCTGATTACTAGACTTTTTAGTCATATAATTCTCCTAGATTTGGGAAAGGTGAAATTTTACATAATCAGTTTCTGTTGAAACAAATTTTTGGTTGAAATTAATGCATGAAATGGGGAAATGCTCTCAGGGATTTTGATATATTCATTGAAGATATTCCTATTCATATTATTATGAATAACTTCTCTATTGCTATCTTGTAATAGAAGGTGGTTTATGCCTTCATAAAAATCTATGTACTCCTTAGTTCTATTTTTAAACATGGAAGTCTTACTGGTTTTCATAGCTGTCTCACAACAATCCATGTTTTCTTATGTTTCAGGTTTTTTTTTTTTTTTTAATTTTAAACCCTTAACTTCTGTGTATTGACTTATAAGGTGGAAGAGTGGTAAGGGTAGGCAATGGGGGTCAAGTGACTTGCCCAGGGTCACACAGCTGGGAAGTGTCTGAGGCCGGATTTGAACCTAGGACCTCCCGTCTCTAGGCCTGGCTCTCAATTCACTGAGCTACCCAGCTGCCCGCTATGTTTCAGTTTTTAGTGAATCATTTATGGAAAAGAGCCTATGTACAAACCTTGAAAAGATAAAAGTGACAAGACTTATTCTTAAATTTCATATGTTGTAATAAGATTCTAATTTAATTTTAATGGTTCATTTTTTGTTTGTTATTATGATATTTTAAACAAGTCTAGTACAGCATTAGTATTTATGTTAAAACAAAGATACAGTGATCCCTCACCTATCATGGGAGTTACCAGAGACCCCCTGATAGGTGAAAATCCATGAAGTAGCAGCATTATATTTATTTTATTATTTATATATATTTTAAGGCTTTATAAACCCTTTCCACTCTCCTTTAAACCTTTTCAACACTCTTATTAACCTACAGTCACTGAGCCAATCAGCATCCAGGATACAGAACACAGTGCTGTGGTTGGTTGTCTTTCATTCCATCAGCCGACAGCATGTCATGATACAGAATTAGATATATATTTTTTAAAAACCCAGAATACAGTGAAGCTGCAATAAGTGAACCACAATATAGCAAGGGACAACTGTATTATCCCCATGTGATTCAAATACAATGTGTGTCATTCTTACTATCTCTGTACTATTTTACTTTAGTTTTGTCTTAATCCAGAACAATGAGTTTCAAAAGCAGTTTTTTGGGTATAAAATTTTCTGCTGATGGAGCTTTGGCTCACCAAGACATGTTCAATTAACAGAGTACTATATAGATAGAGAGTATCGCCAAATGTAATAGGATCATGCACTTTTTTTCAAGGTAAACTGTGATTTAATTCTAGGGTTGGCCATTTGAAGTACATGTCCCTGTTATCTTAACACTTCCAGCCCTAGTACAATCAAGATTTAATGAGTTATTTATTCTGGGAGTTTGCCAAAAGACCTATAGAAATTCTTCTGTGGCTCCTATAGTTTTTTATAATGGGTATAGAGCCTGATATAGAATACACAAGTGGATTAATGAAGTTTCATCTATAAAGATGATCTTTTGGAGTGCTGCACTGTTAAGTATAAAAAAAATAGATTGCTTCCTGTTACATGCATTTATTTCATATGCATTATGAAATTATACATATTTTAATAAAATTAACGCCATGTACATGGTAAATTATATTGATTCCTGGAATATCCTGGTTCATTCCTCTACCACTTTTCTTGATACTGCCATGAAACCAAAAGGGATGATTCTATCTGAATGGGGTTTTGTAGAGTTGAGTAGGAAAGTGTTCTGAGTCTTACAAATGTTTTAAATCTATTATTTTTAAGTCTGAGGTTTTAAAAAAACCATTTTAGTAGTAGTTACTATTACGGGCCTAGAAACTAAAAAATAGGAATTAGGAGCAGCAGTTTGCAGAGATCAGCAAAGATGTTCAAAATTATCATTTTAGTTTCTGAATTATGGAGTTATTGGGTTTCAATAAATAATGTGGCTAAAAGTTTACCAAATACACTATGATTATTTGGGAGATGATTATTAGATATTAAATCTTCCTTATATTAAAGCAAATTATGTTTATCAGTTAGCAATTCAGAATTATCATTTATATTTATATTTGTCTACCTTCGGCCAGTAAGACTTATTCTTCTGTTACATTGATGGGGAGGGGGAAAAAAACTGGAAAAAACCTTTGTATATAATGTGACCAGCCAAAATACAGAAAGTCAGAGATACTCTAAAGTCAACCTATGGAGCCTGTGAGCAGTGGACTGACTTGCTTTTTCTTTAAGTATTGCCCAATATTCTAGAAAGAAACTTGTTTTAAATGTTAGAGCACAAAGTACAGCATTATATATAACTGATGATCACAACACAGATAGTACCTGAGGAACATTTTAGCTTCATTTTTCCATTAAAAAAAATTAGCTCATTACATGAGCTATTTCCTCATGGCATGATGATCTGTTTTAACTAAGTGTATATTTTCAAAGCTAAAAATGCTCTGCTAGTATAATATTCAGAGTATATTTTAAAATTCTACACTATCCTTAATTTGGTGAAACATAACAGGCAAAATTAATTCAAGTCAAACTCAAGTCAACTCTACTTAGGAAAATACTTTAGGAGTTAGTCAAAATTATCCCTCACTTTAAAACATTAGCACAGGAGCAGACTCCATCTTCTGCCTATTATTTTAAAGAACTCGTTTTTCCCACCCCTACCTCCCAAGCTCAGGCTAAATAATCTCCAAACAAAATGATGACAAAATAAGAAAGAATAGCAAGTATGCTCCTCATCTAATTTAACCTTTCTCTTTGGCTCTTACAAAAGAAAAAAAAATTTTAGATAAAATTATCAAGCCAACCTGAAATTTTAGAACATTTCTTTTATACCCTATATTATGCTGATTAAAAAACAAACAAACTAAAAAAGCTGTAAAATTAACATAAGACTTTTTCTCCTGAATCTCTCCATAGCACTTTTTCTAAACATCTTCAACAGTTTTTACATTAAAACTGGTTAAAATTCCAAGATCCTACATGGAATATTATAATTGTTTTTCTCCTTGAATTCTTCAAGACAATCTAGTACACTGTGTTCTACTAAAACAAATCCCCTCAAATAATAATAGAAGGAAAAAAGCCTACTTAGCTGCACTGCTTCTTAGAAAACAGGAGTAAAGGACAAGGATGAAATGAAGTTTCATAGCAAAGAGAAAGTTAAGGTTTGGGATAGTCTTTTTTTTCCCTTCCTGCTAAAAATTCTCATGATTAGCCCAGTGTCTGTCCATAAAATAGTTAGTTCTTTGAGAACTAAATGATTTAGCTTACTCATCTATAAATTTGTCATTAGAGAGTAAAAAATGACCTACTTTAGCAGCTGAGAATTAATATCTTTTGTTTTCTAGTATTTCTCAATTCTATAGTATATTTCACACCTACCAAATCAATGAAGCCTATTTCATTGTAAAGTATTAATAGCTTGGTGCTATCATTTATCAACAAATACTGTATGAAACCATCAGTTAAATTTTGAAACTAAATATTCATACAAAATATTAAAAAACATCAATAGAGAATTGAGAAAAGGGGAGAGAGAGAACACAAAATGATCATTTTTCCCTACCTCCCCACCCCCCAAAAAGTATTCTTTTTTTCATAAATTCAAGTTCAGCATTTCAGTGGTTGAAGCCTGCTCTAGTTCCAGTGCATACGGATTATACTCTTCAAGATTTTTCTTCCATATTTTAACTAGAAATAAAAGAAAACATAACAACTTAACATATGATATTATGAAATATTATGAAAATGTCACATTCAAATCATAAATATCTTAGCTATACTGAGATTATTGAGCTTTTGGGGGCTTCAGAAAAAAAAAGGGTTTCTTTTTTTAGAACACTATTTTTGCTAGGGGCAGCTGGGTAGCTCAGTGGATTGAGAGTCAGGCCTAGAGGTGGGAGGTCCTAGGTTCAAATCCGGCCTCAGACACTTCCCAGCTGTGTGACCCTGGGCAAGTCACTTGACCCCCATTGCCCACCCTTACCACTCTTCCACCAAGGAGCCAATACACAGAAGTTAAGGGTTTAAAAAAAAAACACTATTTTTGCTAAATGAAATCTTTTCTATTTTTCTTAAACGGTTTGTTGTTTTATCCTTTAACACATGATTGACATCCTTAATTTTTCAAATCTGGCCATGTTTTGACTCATGTAAGAATATATGGAAAAAATGATATAGGATCTAGTTTAAGTTACAAGAACATTTACCTTTAAAGAAGAGAAAACTGAGGCTACCAAGTCTGACTACTCAACAAAATTTTGGATTTTAAGTTTCTAATGTCACTTGAAAAAGCAGTAAGAAATCTAGATCAGAGTACACAGATTCATTAGGGATTTACAGGTGTCTGGTTGCCCTGTCTAACTGTGACTTGTTACAGGATCTTGTTAAGAACTTAGTAAGCTCAGTCCCATTTAATTTAAAGAGTTTAATAAAATTATACTCATCGGTTAAACAAAATAAAAAGAGATGAGTAGACCAGGAAACTAAAGACTTAATTCCAACCTGACTCCTAACTTGCTGCCCTTTATAAAATCAAATCATAATGCCTGCTAAAACTACATTTTGAGATATGTGAAGGAACTGTTATTACTAAGCCAGTGTCAGTGACCTTTGAATAACTGTGGAGAATGAATAGGTACGATAGGAGCAAAATCAAATGTCTTGATTTTTCAAAAAGGAAAAGAAATGGAAAATGGCACACTTAGAAAATTGCAGATCACAAAAACCTGTAAAGGATAATTAATATTTCAGATGATAGTGAAAACCTAAAAAAGTTATAATAGTTTGGAACTATGGACTGATCAGACATAATAAAATGGATCTTTACAGTAGAGATAAATGCCAAATTCTAGAAGACTTCTAGAATACTCTATGACCAAGATATGATAAAAACATGATGTAGCAGCCCAAAATGCTAATATGATTTTATTCTGTGAGTATTGGCATTATGGAAAAGTAACAAGCCATAGTTAGAAATTTGTAAAACTTCCATTATAAGAATGACACCGATAAACTAGATAGCACTGAGAGGAGTGCAAATAAGATGGAGAACCTATAAATAATGTTCTTTGATGGTTATTTAAAGGAACTAGGGAAATATATCCTGGAAAAGACTTAGGGTAAACATGTCTGTCTCGTGGAAAAGGCAGTAGATTTATTCTACTTGGCCCTGGAGGGAGGAATTCAAGAGCAATGTTACAGAATGCTATTGAAAAGCAGACAGGTTTGATATAAGGAAAAAATTCCCTAACAATCAGAGGTACCTAAAAATAGAATGGAATTCTTTGGGAAGCAAAGGGTAGTAACTCAATGGAATCTTAAAGCAAAAGGTATGTTGTAGAGGGAATTTTGTTCAGGTACAATTTAGACTAGATAGCCTATCAAGTTTCTTCTGCCTCTAAAATTCTGTAATAACTGTTTACCCTTAAGAAAGTAAGAAGGTTCAGGGGTTTCAGTTTCTTCATCAGTAAAAGGAAGGTATTAATAACGCAGAGGAAAATAGCATTTAAAAAAAGACTTAAGAATTTGGCCACTGCTATGACCTCATGTGAACATAGGACTGATGATGAAGCCTACCTCTAGGCAGAAAGATATGCTACACAATGAGGAATACCTTTCCAATGTGTCGATCTGTTTTACTATACTGTACTTATTTGTTACACAGGTTATATTGGGGATGAGTGTGGAAGGTCACTGGAAAGTTATAATTTTAAAAGATCATCAGTAAAATTTTTAAAGTGACTATAATATAATAAGGTTAATAGACAAGATGACCTTTAGGATTCCTTTTAATTTAGTGTTTTTTAAAATTCAAAAAACAATGGCCTTGAGTCTTATCATAATGATTCTCATTATGTTAGGAAAAATGATTAAAGCAGAAGAAACATTATCATACAATAATAATAATCCCAGATTCACTTACTGTAATTTGGTTCTTCTTTTGTTGTGCCAGTTGTTTTGCTAAGTTCTGAGGAACAGCTCTCACTTTGAAGAGTAAGCAAGGGCGATATAGGATTCTCTGTCTCTAGTGCTTCAGTCTCTTCTTTTAAAGTTGATAACATAATCTTATATGCCTGTCTGGCTTCCATGGTAAGTGCTATCATTTTGTGAAATTGATCCTGGGACAAAATAAAAAGCAAATTGGTAATTTCTGAACATATAACAATAAGCTAATCTATTTTTTCTTAAAATCTTTTTATCTTAAAATTTTAGAGTGATGTCAGTCGATAACAGAACAAAAAATACAATTGTAACAATAAAGGGAAGAAATAATTATCTTAATGAGTTAATTGCTGAAAATGGATAGAGTGGCAAGGATGAGGATAAGGGAGTAAAAAGTTTTAATGCAAAGTAAAATTAAGGTGGTTCAAATGCAACCTAATCATGGAGACCTAATGTCTTATATATACTACTTGCTTTTCCTAGGTTATCCCTCCTGAACTGGGTACATTCTCCTCTACTCTTGAATCTCTTTGCCTCCATGTCCAAAATTATAACATTTTGCCAAAAACCTCTCCTGGACTGTTCCTATCATCCAGAGCTTTCACTCCTATTTGCATGCAGTCTAACAGAGATGAAAGAAACAATTAACTTGTTACCTAATTACAACTAGGCCATCCTATCACAATCACTGCAGCAAATCAATCCTTTAATAATTAATTCATTATTCTATTCTCCACAGTAACTATTTTAGATCTTCTCTCTTCAATCCTCTTACAACATCCACTCAGGGATGGAATTTGCCTCATACTCCAATGAAAAAACTGAGGCCATTGGCTATAAGTTCTCTTCTCTCTTCCTTCTTATAATATCACTCATGCACCTTCCCCTAGTCTCTCCTGCTTCATTCTTATCTCAGATAAGGAAGCAGTCCTTCTCTTTACCATCATAAACTTTAGTCATTAATTGCTGATATGGTAAAAATTTTATATGCAAAATTAAGAGTTCAAAGAAACTTCATTTGTCAGTTCTAATCTATACCTAAACAACCATCTCCCCCACAATAAACCTGTTAAGTGGTAATTTTTAGCTTTTGCTGGTGAAGAACAGCTCATGAACTCCTCAAGTAGCCCTTTCTAATTTTGGCTAGCTCTCACTAATACAAATTTCCCCTCTTATCTGAAGTGGGTAAATAAACACAAATACACACAGGGGTTCTTCTGGGGAGAAAGGGAAGAAGGAAGAATGAAGGTTGTAGAGGTATTACAATCTTAACCAAATACAAAAGGGCTGTGACAATGAGTGAATGACAGTTGGGATCCAACTGCCACTTAAGATTAAAACATCCAGGGATACCTTACTTCTACAGGGAAAAACACAATAGGAATAAAAAAACACTTTTTAATAGTTAACTTAAGATTAAAAGAGGTGGGAGAGGTCACACTACTCAAACACTATGGGATCAATTCAGGGTTAAAGGTTAAAGATCTAAGAAATCCCTACACTACACTATGGCAGGCTGCCAGGACACAAAGGACTAATGGGATCTCATGTCTGATGGTCTTGATCAGTAGCTCAAAATGTTTCAGTCCAAGTATATTCCAAGAGCACAGGTTCTAGCCAAATTAATCCCAAAGGGTAAAACCAAGGAGCTTTAATAAGCTTGAGATGTCCACCAACCCAAGTTTGATCCTCTAGCTCAACTTGAATTTCCCCACAGGCAGGTGTTTCTTCTGGAAGGCAAATCCACTCTCACCTGGGCTCTTCAATGGAGACAGTTTTTCAGAATCCCAACTTCTCTCTCAGCCATAACAGGGTCTCTCAGGAAATCACTTCCTCCCTTCCTTCCTTCCTTGCCATAATTCCATCCTTGGAACCTTCAGGTCTTATCTGACAGCCTGACAGCCTGACAGCCTGAGTGCTAATTTCACTAAATATCTATACTCTTCTTCATAACATATCAAAGTCTAAATTGGCTTCTTTACAACTTCTATGAAATATTCCTATTTCTGCTCTCTGGGACCAATGAGAACATTCATCTTTTACATAACAGGCCTTGAAATGCTTAAAGATTATCATGTACTGCTTGAGCTTTATTTTTTCCAGGATAATTATTCCCAGTTGCTTAAATTAATATCCACTGACATATAGGACTTTTACCATTCTGGCTTAACCAAATTCATTTATTAAATGCTTACTACATGCTGGGCATTGAGTAAAATGCTTGGGACAAAAAAGATAAAGATCAAATAATCCCTGTCTTATGTAGAGTTTATATTCTAATGGAGGAGATGACAAACAAGATAAAGAAATCTATTTCAAATAGATACAAGGTAGGTTAGGGAGGAAAGGCATTGTCAGTTGGGAAGTGATGAGAATAAGGAAAGGCTTCATGTAAGTATGAGTGAGAGGCAAAGGAATACTTTCTAGAAACAGAAGATAGTCAGAACAAAAGAACAGAGATAATAAAATATTAAGTGTGAGTAAAAAGAGAGAAGTCCAGTTTGTATGGAATGTAGTGGGGGAAGGGAAGTAACACAAGTCTAGAAAGATTGATTGGGGCCAGGTTATAAAGGGCTTTAAAATTCAAATAGGAGAGTTTCTATTTGATCCTAAACAAAATAGGGAAACAGATCTAATTTTAAAAGGATGTTATTTCTGGTAGCTTTATGGAGTATGGAGTATAGATTGGAATGGGGAAAAACTTGGGTTAGAGACACCAATTTCAATCATCCACGTAGATGAGAGATGAGGATCTGTCCTAAGATCTGGAGTAGTGAAAAACAAACATGCATACTGATATTCCCTCAAACACTCAAACCTTCTCAGTTCCTTGTGTAATGGGGAAATTAAGACATTAGCACCCAGACTGTCAGGCTATCTCTTAAGACCTGAGTTCCATAATGGAATGAAGCCGGGGTTTTGAAAAGAGTGGGTCGTTTGACCAAGCTGGAGGGAAGGAGATTTTTGGCTGTGTGGTCCAGCTTTGCCAAATATCCAAGGAGCTATCAGTGTGGGATATCACTGAGAAGATACTGCAAGCAACTATCGTGGTTAAGGAAAAGTCTGGATTATCTGTTGATGGACAGCAGATTTATCTACCTTACTCCCTAGAGTAGGTTTTTGATTGACTGGCTGTATATTGGACTTATTCCTGGTTCCTGTGACATCTATGATAATCTTGGAACATCACTGAACCAGTGCAGTAAAACCCTCCTCTCCAGCTCCTCCTATTCTAGTTAGGGTTTAGCTTAGTTTAGAACTTAGTTTAGTTAAACCATTAGGGTTTATATACTATACTATATCTTAGTATAGAAAACCCCTCTCCCCACTTACCTCATTCAATACCAATAAACCCAGTTTGTTAGTACTTCCTGTCTCCTTTAAGCCATAAAGAACCCACTTCACTGTTTTCCCCTGGTTGGTAGATTGTCAGTTACTTGATCAACTGTCATTCCCAAACCTCACATACCCATTTGGTTTCCCTGTGTTTACCTGTCAGTCCTTCCCTTGTGAGATGTGAGAGTGTTCTCAGTTTGTCTGGCATCTAGTTATTCCCCTATTCCCAGTATTATCTTTTCACTTGACTTACTCATTTCTCACGACCTACTCCTCCATCCTAACATAGCTACAAAAAGAGACAGTCATACCTTTTATCCTGCCATCAGCATTGTGTTCCATCTTCCATTTTCTTGAATTTTAGAATTTCTTTATCTGATCTTTTGTCATTCTAGCTTTTGCGGTGCCTTGCAAACCTATTTTTCATCCTCATTTCTAATCCCTCCACACCAAAATTGCCAGGCTATCACCCTTATACTGGTACCATTCTTCTGCAATCGGTTCAAATCTATCCAATCTTGTTTCTTTAGTCCTTTGCCTTCTTATCTTACTGCCAATCTTGCCCTGGTAAATCCTAGAGTAGGATTACTCCTACTGTCCACATAATTTCAGTGGGGTCCTCTTAATTTTCCACATAATCTCAACTGGGTCTACAATGTGTGGCAAAGAAATCTTTTCACACGTTTCTAACAGATTCACTACCCCCAATCCAGCATAGTAGCATTTCCAAAACTTTACATCTCTACTCAAATATACTACGGCTCTGCCTCTCCCTACCCTCTCAAAATTAGAACACTATTTCGCATTTTTCTGAAAAAATTGAGCCCATTCAGCAGAAGCTCACCCATCTCTCCTTTCCTATATCTCACATCCCTCAGATACATTCCTTGACATCTTTTACCCTTGTCCCATATGTAAGAGGTAGTTCTTCTTGCCAAGTGTGTAAAGGAAATTTACCCTCCCACCTTTCTGGGGTTGTGCAGGTGACATCCTGTTAACTACCTGCATATCTGGGGTGAGCCTGAACTTGACCTGGAGACAAAGATTGTGTGAAGGAAATCATTGAGTGGACTAGGTCACAAGGACAGAATGGCAGCCAGGAAAAGGCAGCAATAGAGTCAAGAGAACAGGAGATAGGAGACGGGGCGTGGATGTCCCCTGCACTGCCCCCTGGACAGCCCAGGCAAAATAGAAAGCCACAGTTGGATCTCAAGATGAGAGTTAGTGGGTGGAGAAAAAGTTTGATAAACTCAGGCAAAAGGGGATTTCGATCTCTTCTCTTCTGTGTTGTTGCTGGCTAGACTTCCCTATGAGTGTGGCTGGGGGCGGGGGGGTCCCTACTAGCAGCCACAGAATAGCAAACTAAATGGAACAGCAAAGAAAGTAACCTATCTATCTCTCTCCTATTTTTCCATCTTTTCCCCCTACTACTTATGATTTAATAAAATTATTAATTTATTGCCTTCCTCATAATTTTCACTCTTATACAAGGCAAGCACCTCTACATATACTCATTCCATTCTATATATGCTCTTAAACAGATTGTCTTACTGGCTACTTCCCAGCTGCCTACAAACACAACCATATCTCTTTCTTCAAAAAACTATTCTTCCCCACAAGAGAAAGTTCTATATTTCTCCTCTCCTTCGTAGCTAAACACCTTGAGAAGGTTATCTACAAGTGGTATCTCTATTCCTTTTCTCTCATTCTTTTCTCAACTGTCTGTAATTTGGCTTCTAAATCAACAACTTATTGGCATTTTCTCCTCATCCTTCTTGACTTCTTTGCAGACTCTGACATTTAATCATCCTTTTCCCCTTGGTAAGTTTTTGTGGCACTTCTCTTCACCTCTCTCTTTTCCTCTCTCCCTCCCTCTACCTCAGTAAAGATCTGGGCCCTCTTGTCTTCTCTCTCAATATTAGTTGACTTAATTTCTTTTCTATGCAGATGATTCTCAGATCTATTTATCCAGACCCAACCTCTCTCTTGACCTACTCCCCCCCAACCCCCGTCTCACATTTCCAATTGCCTATTGGACATCTTGAACTAAATGTCTGATAAACATCTTAAATTAATATCCCAAAGTGAACTCATTATAATCTTCTCCCTCTCCAAACCATCCCTTCTTACAAATTTCCCTATTACTATTCAAGGGCACCACCTGGTGCAATTCCTCTTCACCATACACCTGAACTACTACAGTAGCCTAGTTCAGTGATGGGCAAACTTTTTAAAGAGGGGGCCAAAGGAAAGGAAATGCTCATCTGTCAGTCTGTTTCTAAGGCAACTCTTTCGAAGTTCCATTGTATTGTATACTCATTGTATTCTTCAGATTAGGAATAACGTCTCCGACCAGATAGAGCATTTCAGGGAGCCACATCTGGCCCATTTGCCTATCATTGGCCTAGTTGGTTTTCTGCTTCAAGTCTCTCCCCACTCCAGTCTTTCCACTACATGGCTGACAAAGCAGTCTTCCTTAAAGTAAAGGTCTGATTGTGTCTCTCCCCACT
This sequence comes from Gracilinanus agilis, assembly GCF_016433145.1. NCBI lineage: Eukaryota > Metazoa > Chordata > Mammalia > Didelphimorphia > Didelphidae > Gracilinanus > Gracilinanus agilis. The sequence continues at coordinate 282,698,329 of NC_058130.1, read as the reverse complement.
CAACCTCCTACTCCATCTCTCCCCCCCATTCAATAAATCCCAGTGGCTCCTTTTTTCCCTTCAGGATCAAATATAAGATCCTTTTTTAAAAAAATTCTTCATAACCTTGTCCTTTCTAACATTTCTAGTCTTCTTATACTTTGTTCCTTTCTACATACTTTATTATCTATTGGTATTTGCCTTCTTGTTGGTACTCACATAAAAGACTATCTCTCAACTCACTGTCATCTAGGCCTGGAATGTTCTCTCTCCATCCATCTCCTAGCTTCCTTAAGTCTTAACTAAAAACCACCTTCTGCAAGACAGTCCTTCTTAATCTTACTGCTTTCCTTCTGCAATTACTTCCAATTTATTATATCTTTTTGTATATAGTTGTTTGCATGTTATCCCCTATTAGAACTGTGAACTCCTTAAGAGCTAGTAACATTTTTGTTTTTCTCTGTATCCCCAATGCTTAGCACAAAATGCCTGGCACAGAGGTGGTACATAGTAAATGCTGGCTGACTTGTTGAACTGGCTAACCCTATCCCTTTTAACTTTAAGTCACTTGCAAAGTTGACAAGTGAATCATTTATGGCTTGATCCAAGTCATTGTTAAAAATGTTAAACAGTAATGAGGCAAGGACACATCCTTAGAAAATTCAACTAGAGACCTACTTAAAGAATCACCCTCCTAACTTCATTTGCTAAGTTGTCAATAAAATCTTTTTAAAAGCATTTCCCCACCAAAATGATAATAAAGCTTATCTCTTCTCAAAGATAAAAGAATACTAAAGTTCCTTTGGTTAAAAGAGTAGGAGTAGCTAATGCTAACAGGAGCACTCAAGTCTGCAAAGCCCCATATATGTAGATACCTCTATTAAGTCCATAATACAACGAATAAGTTAAAGAGACTGGAAGAAAGGAGATGAAGCCAATCTTGGTTTGCCCCACCCAGTTTACTAGATAAACTCAGATTCTGGTTAGCAACACTTCCCTACCTCCCTAAATTTCTGTGTTATAGTTTATAGGTTACATAATAATGCATGCTCCCTAACTACCTTTTAGAAACACTGAAAACAAATAAGAAGAAATCTGGGGGAGGGGGGAAAGGGCATAAACAAAAAGGGGGTTACTTTTTATTTTCGCAGAGACTAGAATCCTTGCAAATATAAGAAGGGAAATTAGATATTTTCATATACATATATACATATATATATATTTGTATATATATGTGTATATATATATATATGTGTGTATATATATATAGTGTATATATATATATATATATATGTGTGTATATATATATAGTGTATATATATATATATATATATATATATTTATTTATTTATTTATTTAAGGTGTGGTTGCCAGGAATCAATCAGATCTAGATTGATTCCATAATTAAAAATAGACCCAAGTCAGGATGGCTTTTATGGTAGTTCATTTACAGTTAGGAAGGTTGAAGATAGGGAGATAGAGAGAGAGAGAGAGGGAGAGAGAGAGAGAGAGAGAAACTCTGGCCAGACCTCTGGAGGAGGATTTAGAGCTATATTAAACAAGGTTACTAGCCGCAAGGCCTTGACAATTAGAAAGGCAAAGAAGCCTCCTTGAGGGTAGATATTCTAGAATGCCAAGAGAGGCAAAGGGAAGTCAGCCTAACTTACCCACGTGACAATTCAGAGGGAAGCTGCCTGAAGTCTCACCAGAGATCCTTCTACACCAAGTTCAAAGTGCCAACTGCCTTCACAGGAAGTTATCAGCATATCTGAGAGAGAGCATCTTTCATCACTTCCTGTATCTACCTCTAATTCAAGTGGACAAATGGCAGCCTCAACACTGTTTTGAACTGCCGAAAGGGCAGTCCTTTGTTCTTGATTTGTTACTTATTGTCATGTGTCTCCCCTCCCCACTAAGGGAGGTAGGTTGACATTATCTCTGGTGGCTAGAGTTTTAACTATGAATGGGGGTGTACATACAAGGGTTCTCAATTTGGAGTCCATTCATTAATTTCAGGAGGTCCATGAACTTCTTATTTTCACTAACCTCTTAAAAGAAGATGAATATTTTCTTCAATTATTTAAAAACATTATTCTGAGAAGGATTCATAGGCTTCACCAAAAGGATTTATGCCTTAAAGGGTAAGGAACTCTTGCTTCAAAGTGAGAATAAGTTGCATAGAGATGGCTGGTCACAATGTTAGAGAAAAGAAGGGAAAAAACAGCACATGTTCAGCTCACCTGTGCACCATCATAGCTGAAAATTCCCACCACACTGACTGGTACTACTTTGTTCACACTTCGCCCTAGAGCCTTTCGATTGAGAGCAAACACAAAGGGAACATTCTGTTCACAGGCATAATCAATAATGGTATGCAATGTCTCATCCAATCCACCTAGAAGAAAGAATGTAGAAGTGGTAGAGTTTTAAAACAGAATGTTAGATTTGGTAACAAAAGATATTCTTCAGTCACACAATTAGGTTTTGTATTAAGTGAAAACAAAGTGAAAATAGCAATAATCTACAAACTTATGTCATCTTCAAAAACCGAAAGATACCTTTTGCTACACATTATATTAATTCAATTACTATCATTTTTAAACTCTATAGCTTAATCACATTACATGATTAAGAGGAAAGACATATGCTCTACAAATTATTCATTTTAATAAGCTTTAAAAAAACAAACCAAGTCTTCTAAATCCCCAACAACAGAACTATAAAAATAAGCATAAAAAATATTAAAGATTTAGTCAAACCCTGTAACAATTTAATTAAACAACATTTATTAAATGCCTATTGTGGGCCAGTTACTATACCAAGCAATGGAGAAAAAATGGCAAAAAACATTCCCTTCTCTCAAGAAGCAAGATGTATATAAGATAAACTGCTTAGGGCAGAACACTAAGAGCTCTTCCCAGAATTTTCTTTTTCAGCTTACTTCACTTTCAATCTGCAGTTCTACTTGGTTTCAACTCCATAGAATTAAGGTGCCCCATCATTTCCCTCCAAAATTTCGAGCTTCTTTGTGTGTCCGTGGTCTTCCCTCATTAGATAGTAAAGCTCTATATGTTTGTGTGTAAAGTTGCACTGCTCATTTATTCTTTTGCATTTGTGCATGCACGCGCGCGCGCACACACACACACACACTCTTTCAGAGCAGCCTTTATACAGTCCACAAAGAGCTGGAAATGATCTAGATCTCTATTGTTAGGATTGTGACCAAAGAAACCTCAGGACATGAATGTAGTTGACTATCACTGTGCTCTAGAGAACAATGGGCACAATAGATGTTAAGAAGCATGGAGAAGTCCCAAGTGAACTGAGGCAGAATGAAGTCAGCAGAACCAGGAAAACAATATACATAATGGTTACAATGTTGTGCAGAGAAAGAAGAGCAACTGAGGCTAAGGCCTGCTTCATTCTTTGTCCTTGTATCTCCAGTGTTTGGCAAAGAGCAGATATGTTAACTGATGACTCACAGCAACAAAAACTGAAGTGGAACCATGGGTAATTATCATGGTCAACCTTATGATATTAAAGAAGTGTCTCTATAGAAGTGGAAGATTGTGAATACAGAAAACTGCATAAACTATCCAACATGGGCTAGTTAGTATTGCTGTATGACTTAAAAAAAATTCTTTGCTATAATAAGTAGCTCTCTGAGTAGGAGAAAGGGATGGATAGATTTGGAAATGAATGAGATATAAAAACAAAATGTCAATAAAATTTTAATTGTGAAATAAAAAAAAAAGACTATAGGCTCCTTGAGGGAAGAAGCTACCTTTGTTTTTCTTATTTATATCCCCAGTACCTGGCACAGTATCTTAATAAATGTTTATTAAATGAGGGACATTTTCATAGGGATGGTCCTAAGATTAAGGAGAGTTTGAAAGACTTCTTGAAGAAGATGGGACTTTAGCTGAGACTTAAGGGAAGAAAGGGAGGTCAAGAGGAGGATATGAGAAGGAAGACAATTCCATGTATGGGGGACAGCCACTGAGAAGGCAAGGAGTTAAAAATTGGAGTATTATTTACAAGGAAGAATGAGGAGATGAGTGCCACTAAAATATTTGGAGGAGAATAAAGTATAAGAAGACCAAGAAGGAAGGGGTCAGGTTATGAAAGGATTTAATAGCAAAACACAGTATTTATATATTATCTTGGAGGTAATAGAGAATCACTAGAGATGATTTAATGAGGGTAGAATGGAGAGGAGGTTGTAATGTGCTCAGACTATTGTTTTAGGAAGATCAATCTAACAACTGAGTAAAGGATAAATTGGAGTGAGGAGACGCTTGAGACAAGGAGACCAACCAGAAGGTCATTGTAATAATCCAGGCATGAGGTGATGATGGCACATCATTTCAGTTTATATGCAAGGAAAGAAAGTTGATGATTTCCAGAGTCTAAATGTCTTTAATGATGAAAGTCAGGAAAAAATTTTGTACCCTCTCCCCAAAATGTATGTATTTTGCCTATAAAGTATATGTATGTACTACTATACTAATAACTATATACATTACAAAATTAAAATTTGAAAAAGTGAACAGTCTAAAAGGATGATTCAAAAATAAAGCAATATTTGATCCTAAAGTCTACTAAGAGCCAAGGGAGTTTATAAAGCAGGGGAGTGACATAGTCAGACTTGTGATTTGGGAAAATCACTTTGGGAACTGTATGAAGGATGAACTGGAGAAGGAAAAGCCTCAATGCAGCAATGCACATTAGGAGACCATTGTAATAGCCTCAGAAAGAGGTGATAAAGGTTTTAGTCAGTGTGCTTTTACAGAGAAAAGGAAACAGATACAAAACAGATACACAACATAACTGACAACTTGACTGGATATATGGAGTAAGGAGGGATGAATAGTAAGTAGTACTAATGCCATAAACTTAAGTGTATTTAAGAATGATAGTGCCTTTCATAGAAAGAGAAAAATTTAAAAGAGGGATGGTTTTTTTCACATGTAACCCATCATTCCATGTTCTTACAGCCTGATCATATAACCCATTTCTTGGAGTCCATTGGTCTACACCAGTGAATGCTTGAGGGGCAGAGTTAGTAGCTTTGAAACATGCTTGTATGTTAACTGAAGGCAAAAGGGCTAATGTCTATACAGATTCTTGTTATTCATTCTCAATCTGCCATGTCATTGGCTCCACCTGGAAACAGAAAGGTTTTATTACATCAGGGGGAAACAGATAGCTCAAGTGGGGATTATCACAGTTACTGACAGCTATTCAAAAACCAAAGGAATTGGCTGTAATACATTGCAGAGGTCATTCTTTTGGTAGAGATTCAATTTCTCGAGGTAATTACCGTGCTGATGTTATTGCTCGTTATGCTGCATAAAATGCCCCAGCTTACGTAATGAATTTCTCAGTCACAGAATCTGAAGATCTTAAAAAGGCATATCTAGACTCAGAGATTCAAACACGGAAGCATAGTTTTGGAGGTAGGAAAGAGAATGGCATTTGGGTATCAACAGGAAAGTCATACTCCCAAAGGCATTTTTCAATCATATTTGCCAGACCATTTATAATAAAGGCCATTTTGGGTTGTAGACTTTGGTTGATACTATAAAAAGGGTGTGGATAGCCCCAGGAATTACCACTGTGGTGAACAAAATTTGTTCCAGCTGTACTATTTGGCAGAAATTCAATCAAGGGTGTTTTTAAGAAAAGAGGTCTAGGTTGGAGACCATTAGTTTACACCCATTTTGAAAATTTTCAAATAGATTATATCAGTATGCCCAAAGCAGGGAAATACAAGTTTTGCTTAGCATTGGTGGATAAATTGACAAGATGGCTAGAAGCATTTCCATCTGCTAGGAACACTTCAGCATTTGTAGTTAAGATCTGAGGGAGATTGTTCTAAGATTTGGAGTACCAGTTAGGACTGACTCAGACAAAGGGCCCATTTCACAGATGGCATTCTAAAACTAGTATATGAGAACTTGGGAATCTTGGCAAAATATCATGTCCCATACCATCCACAAAGTTCAGGTCAAGTAGAAAGAATAGAGAAACCAAAACTATGTCAGGGAAACTTTGTACCAAGACACATCTGAAATGGCCAGACATCTTATCCCTAGGGTTATTCTATATCCGTACAAGACCATGGGATGAATCCATGTTTCACCATTTGAAATGGCATATGGTCATCCACCTTTACAAGCCAAAAGTTGTAAAACTGCCTGTGCTTCAATGTTAGGGGATGACATCCAGATAGCATCCTACATAAGTGCTTTACAAGGTAGGTAAGATAACTTCAAGATATGGGACTTGTGTGAATAGAATTAGCTCACCCTCATTCATTTGTTTAGACTCTAGCCACCAGGAATGATGTCACCCCACCCAACTTAGAATTAATGTCTGTTATCCACACGTGATAGTAAATGACAAATCAAAAACAAGGGACTGCCCTTTTCCAAAACAGTAGCAAGGCTGCCATTTGTTCACTTGAAATTGGAGGTGGATGCAGGAAGGGATGAAAGATGCTATCTTTTAAATATGCTGATAACTTCCTGTGGAGGTGATTGGTGCTTTGAATTTGGTGTTGAAGGATGTCTGGTGAGACCTCAGACTGCTTCTCTTTGAACTGTCACATGGGTAAGTTAGGTTGACTCTCTCTTCCCTTGGCATTTCTGGAGGCTCTAGCCTTAAGGAGGCTTCTCTTCTTAGAGGAGGCCTTGTTTAATTAAACCTCTGTGCCCCTTCTGCTAGGGCCTCTAAATTCCACCTGGATCAGGCCTCAGGTCTGGGCCAGAGTTTCTCTCTCTCAACTTCCCTATCTTCAACCTTCCTAATTGTAAATAAACCACCATAAAAATCATCCTGACTTGGGTCTATTTTATTTTGAAATCAAGTTAATCGATTTCTGGCAACCATACCTTAAATATCTAGTTCTCCCCTCTTACAGTTTGGCTGACCATGTTGGCTTTGGATACCCTCAATCTTCCTAAATTTTCTTGACTTTTCCTTTACTTTCATTACTATCCCCAAGTCAGCCTTTTTACAGCTTGTTTTGGACCTGAGATTTACATGAAGCTGCCAGACAGGTGAGATCAAACATTTTCTTTCTTTTAGCCTTAAAAATACATTAGAAAAGCAGCTGTTTTTTCAATCTTAGTGGCAGGGCCCTGAGACCTCAGCTGGGGGAGGCTGTTTCTATCCCTGCCCCTTGCCTCAGGGAACAAACAACCCAATTAGCTAACCCTCAGTTTCACCTGGGAAGGAATCCTATTTTTCAGCTGCCTTACCAGGGACAAGTAGACTGCTTTTTAGATAGCCCAGGGCCACACCTGAAAAAGCTTAGAAGCAGCTCTGCTCCACACCCAAAGCGGAAGGTTATTAGTAGGGTCTTAAAGACTTAGCTTATTAGTAGGGTCTTTTTAGGAAGAGTGAATTTTTAGGCTGAAATTAAGTCTTAGCCTTGTATTTTACTCCAGGGAGTCTACTTTCTTTTCCAAGCCCCACGCATCTCTAGTTTTTAAAATCTAAGTGAGAAGCAAAAAGCCTGGTGGGGCCAGCTAGAATTGAGCTGCCCTTTTGCCCAAAGAGGGAAGCACATGGTTTTGGCAGTTTTAGCCTCAGGCGGAAGGAGAAAAGAAAAAGCTCCCTCAGACTTTTGAAATTGAACTTTTGAAGTGGCAAGGAATTTCAGCTATACCTTGTTGCCCCTCCTAAACTTAGTCTCTGAAAGAAACTCAGCCTGCCTCGGGCTAGAGGCTTTGTCTAATCCTCCTAAACCTAATCTCTAGAACTCAGTCTGGAACCAAAGGCTTTGTTTTTTCTGCCCCCCAGAAATAAATGAGATTATAATTTGAAAGACAATAGATTCCACACCCAGTACTTAGACAAGGAAAAACCTAGCCAATAGCGCCATCTACTGACAAAAACCAAAATTAAAAGCAATCTAATACTTAAGTTTAAACATAAGAAAACCATTCAAAATAATTTTTGATACCATTTCCAATGGACTCATACTCCCAGAGAGTATGCCACAATGGATATACTTAGCACTGTTCCTGGGCATAATTATAATAATAAGATGTGGAGTTTTTTTTAATCTTTTTTTCTCTCAGAGAAACTTAAGAAATACCCTAAGTATGCTGGAAATACTATTAGGAGTTTTATCTCAGTTTATGTATGTGTATGTACACACTTCAGGTAGACTGGACAACACTGAGGAGAAACTGGGGAAGTTAATGGCTTTCATGAAACAGAACTCTTAAAAACCCCAGAGTAAGGCAGACTTATCTCTCCAGACCTCCTCATTATCTAAGTCTTTGTCCCACCCTGCCCTACAAGCTTCTGCTCCTGCCACACCCTCCACTCAAGCCATTACTAAGGATACTGCCACCCCCCCTACTCAACCCATCCCACAACCTGTCCCTACCGTTGCTCCAGCCTCTCCCCAATCTAACCCTTCCTCCCTTGCCCTAGCTCCTAACCCCTCCTCTTTTGCCCCAGTCCCTGATCCCTCTTCTTTTGTCCTAGTCCCTCCCCCCTGTCCACTTCACTTCCCATCCTGCTCCTTCTACCTCTCATGCTTCTAACCCTCTCTACCCCCAACCCCTTCCCCTTAGCTTACTTACTTTTCCCCTTCCTCTTACCTACCCCCACTGATCACCAGGCCAGGAGCCTAGAGGCAGGAACACAAAATGATGCAGCCCAAAGCCTATTTCCCTTACAGGAAGTACCCACCTTCAATAAACATGGGGTCTTGGGGTCTATAAGACACCATATACCCTTCAACCCTCAAGATTTAGTTAGATTAAAAGAACATATACCTACTTTTGAGAAAGAACCAATCTTAATTGTAGAAAAATTAGAGAATATATTGCGAACTTATGACCCCAATTGGCAGGATGTTGAAAATACATTAGATGAGTTTCTGACAAAAGGTGAAAAAGAGAGAATCATTTCTCTGGCCAATCAGAAGAAAGGTAACGGATGGCCCATCCAGGATCCGAACTGGAATTACAATTCTGTCCCAGATTACAACAAATTATGCAATGGCAGAGAAGCATTATTATCAGCCAAGAAAGCTTGTGCTGATACACCTGACAGCTGGTTGAAATTCGAGGAGACCAAACAAAATACCAGTGAAACTCCCTCCCATTATGAACAGGCTCATTGAGGTGGGCGACACATATATGGGCTTTGATTTAATCAGGGAACGGGATATTAGACAAGTACGTAGACAATTTGTTGATAATTCTTGCAAAGTAGTCAAAGATTATTTTAAAACTAACTGCCCAAACTGGGAATCTATGAATCTTGAGGAATTGAGGAAAGTAGCATCTTATGTTTTTAAGGGCCAAGCACAAAGCCATAAGGAAGACAGTGACTCAATGGATGCTTTAAGAATAGAGAATAAAATCCTAAGAGAAAAAGTGAAAAATAAAGGAGAGACTATAGCCCCTCTCTGAAAATCTAACTATCAATCCTTTACCTGCCACTTCTGTGGGAAAAAAGTAAACAAAAAGAACAGCCAGTTGAATAATAACTATAGAAATAATAATAGGAATAATAATAATGATGATTCCAGGAAAATGGAAGCAGAAATTTAAAGCTAAACAAATGAATGGAGTATGGGTGTCCTCTGAAGGAAAACCCCTGCTCCCTAGAAACTTATCACGAAATTTCCTAATCTATTCATAAAAATGGCCATTTTGGTACCCAGAGCATTGTGGACTCTGTTAAAAGGGATATAACCACTGGAATAACCACGATAGCTTCTAAAGTGTGTGTAGATTGCCCTACCTGCCAAGCATATAACCAACATGCCTTTCATGGCAAGGCTTTTGGTGGGTGTCCTCTGGCTTACACATCTTTTGAGCACCTGCAAACTGATTTCATAACAATGCCAAAGGCTGGACAATATAAATTCTGTCTAGTCATAGTAGATCACCTGATCAGGTGGCTGGAAGCATTTCCTACTGCCTGAGCCACAGTGGCTTTTGTTGCTAAGGTACTTTTAAAAGAAATCATTCCTCGTTTTGGCCTGCCTGCATGTACTGACTCGGACTTTACCAATTCAGTTTTATCTGAAATATATTCCTGTTTAGGGATAACTCCCAAGTTCCACGTACCATATGACCCCCAGAGCTCAGGCCAAGTTGAAAGGATGAACAGAGAACTTAAAACTATGATTGCAAATTATGTACTGAAACACATTTGAAATGGCCTGAAATTCTCCCTCTAGCTCTATTTTATCTTAGAAGCAGGTCCAGGGGAGATCTATATATCTCACCATATGAGATGCTTTTTGGACATCCCCCTATACAGGCTAAGCCTTTTTCTCTTGCATATACATCACTATTAGGAGGAGATACTTCTATTGCTTCCTATATATAGAAATTGCAGTACAAACTGCGTGAACATGAATCCAGAACTGCAGTACAAGCAGGACCAACAGACTTTTCACTTCACGACCTGAACCCAGGGGACAAGGTATATATAAAGAATTTCCAACGCACTGGAGCAACTAAGCCTTCATGGGAAGGACCATTCCAAATATTATTAACTACTCCAACAGCTATAAAAATTGGAGAAAAGGACTCTTGGATTTATTGCTCACATGTAAAGAGAGCATTTTCTATTGAAACTGATTGACTGTTTCCTGTTACATGCATTGGAGATAACAGTTCATAGACAAATGGATGCTGGTTTTTGGAATCACATTGTATTTTTTCCCCTGAATTTATTTTTAATTTTTCTATTGCTTTTCCTTTTACATTTTTAATAGAGTAATTGAATTTTTCCTTTTTCTCATTTCTTGTATTTAAAGTACATATAATCACTATTAATCTTTTTTTATTTTTTGCAGCAATATAAGTATAATATATATATTTGCTGTAATATTAATGCTTACTCACAAGGCTTTAGACTTTGGAAACCTGACATGTATTGTTAAATATTATGGGACTGTGATTAATGTTTCTGTCTGATTCCAGGAGAAAGGAACATAAGAGCCACTAAACAATGCTAAGGGACAAAGTCATGGAGACCGACCAACCAATCCCAATGGGACTGATGAGAAAACTGCACAGTGCCAAGGAGTACAAGGTCAAAAAGACCATACAAATACAGGTGGGACTGAGGAACTCCCATGCCAATACTAAGGACTTGAACTTAGTGTAAGACTCGAAGTTGCGACACTTAACACGTTAAGATGTAGGACTCTTCGAACTACATTGCCAGTCAGGTACCGAAGGTTGGCCATCATCCTGGCTCACCCATATCCCTAAGAGTGAAGGTAAATCAGACCAGGGAATCACAGACACTTCCCTTGCACATAAATCTGGTCCTCTTTTCTCTCTTATAAAATGGCAACTTCCTGTAGTCTTGGCTGCCAATGGGTAAGTGCAATATTACTACATTTTGTCCTACAGACTAGTAGGATGGAAATTATATTAATTGGACTCTAATACAAGGGCCTGTTATGAATTTATTTTTGTTTATTCAGAAATTTTATATACATAGATTTGGTTTTTTTATTCTGATTTAAATTTTTTTCTTTCTCCCAAAGTTTCATTTTTCTTCTATTAGCTTTTCTTTTTATGTTTTTTTTTCTTTTGAATTGACTCATATACCCCCATAACTCAACAATGTATCCTGAGCTGATTTGGTTGTTTCTTTTTTTAAACACCCTCTTCAGAGGGAATTATATTTTTATAAAATCCAAGAATTCAATTTTTGTTCAAGAAAAATTTTCAGGGAAAGCAGCTTGCTGACTCCTTAATCCAGAGAATAAACTGTTTGCAGAAAGATGCCTGAAGAATCTACATTGCATCAAGAGATCCAGAATGAACTTTGGGGTACAATTGATTGAACTGATGGGGTTTGAACAGTTACTCTGAATGTACATTTTATGCCAATAGGGGACTTCCCCCAATTGGCTTTTTGTCAATGTGCCTAGCAAAACATTGGTTTTGTTTTCTCTCTCTTCCATTCCCCTCTTATCTATAACTATTGTAGTTAGAAGACCTTTGTGGGTACAAGATGATTATGTAAAGTGATCACTTGGGGTGACTAGGCACCCAAAAATCACCAGGGGGGATTGTGTGAATGCTTACCCTCATTCATTTGTTTAGACTCTAGCCACCAGGAATAATGTCAACTTAGAATTAATGTCTGTTTACCCACACATGATATTAGTGACAAATCAAAAACAAGGGACTGCGCTTTAGACAGTCCAAAACAGTATCAAGGCTGCCATTTATCCACTTGAAATTGGAGTTGGATGCAGGAAGTGACGAAAGATGCTATCTTTTAAATATGATGGTAACTTCCCGTGGAAGCAGCTGGTGCTTTGAACTTGGTGTTGAAGGATCTCTGGTGCTTCCCTTTGAATTGTCATGTGGGTAAGTTAGGCTGACTCTCTTTCTCTTCCCTTGGCATTTCTGGAGGCTTGTTTAATTAACCTCTGTGCCCTTCTGCTAGGGTCTCTAAATTCTGCCTGGTTTGGGCCTCAGGTCTGAGCCAGAGTTTCTCTCTCTCAGGTTCCCTATCTTTAACCTTCCTAATTGTAAATATGAGGGTTGGAATAAGAATTTTTAGCATTGTAGGAGGTTTAGGTTTTGTACATGGTCATTTCCGTAAGTGTTAGAAATAGTTACTAATAGAGCTAACCCTACCCCTGCTTCGCAGGCAGAGAACACGAGGAGAATTAATGGTGTTATTGAAGCAGAGAATATAAGGACTGTTAAGATAAACCACCATAAAAGTCATCCTGACTTGGGTCTATTTTATTTTGAAACTGAGTTAATCTATTTCTGGTGACCATACCTTAAATATCTAGTTCTCCCCTCTTACAGACTTAGAAGTCCTCTGGACCATTCATGTATATGTATATAACATTAAGCCAGGTGACTCAATTTACATTAAAGAACTTTAACAAAACCTCAGCAACACAACAATCATGGGTTGGTCCATTCATGGTAATTTTAACTTCACCTTCTGCAACAAAAGTTTTAGAGAAAGAGTCATGGTTCCATTGCTCACATGTTGAAAAAGGTTCCTAGGGAGGAGGAGAAGGAAAAAGAAGAGGAGGAGAGATAGCTGAGAGATTATCCCCAGAAAACATGTCTGCCATCAGAAAGATTAGAGAAGAGGACAATGGATCAGACAGAGAGGACTGAAGATAGAAGACAATGTAGCCAAATTGTAGAGGGAGTATAGCAGACCAGACACCAACAAGATAACAGACTTTACACAAGGATTTACTACAGAAAAGGATGACAGTCTAATATGTTTTTGGATCGTAAAATTTTGTATCATTTTGCACACAGCATATGTCCACTATAGATACACTCATCAGTACATATTACAACACTGACAGAGTAAGAAGAGAGAAGAGGGAACAACAGGCAACAACAGAAGAGGAGTATCTGAAGATTTGGTGAGTATGGTTACACCCAACATATACAGTTAGGACACACTGATCACAAGCTATTGCAATATTATTATCAAGTGATAATATTCATGTAAGATAAATGAATACATAGGTATCATCTTGGAATAAAACACCATATTGTTTATTCACATTAATTCTTTGAGATCATACCTGGATGGGAAGTATTTGGGACATTTCATTCAGGTAATATCAGGACACATATAGGTCTATATAAATATTTTGTTGTTTATTACTATTAGAGGGCAGAGATCTTCCTGACACATACATATATGTATCTGCATCATAGTTTAATATAGAGTAAGCGAGTGTATAAATAGTGTGTAAAAAGGCAGATATTGTAAATCTTGTACAGATCTTGTATACTGTTGTATATTCCCATATGTTGATGTATATTTGATTGTGAATAGTTGCAAGATTGCAAAAGTTAAATTTTTAGAATATTTACATATTTGTAAATTTGTACAGAAATTCTTCTACATACCTGTAAAAATGTGTGCATAGTTAAATGTTACAAGGATAGGATTTTTAAGATAAAATGCTTAGTGTTCAGTTTTCTGTAGACAGTTTTGTTTTCTGTAATAGAATAAGGTTTTAGCATGAAGAAAAGTTTTGCTTTGAATTGTTTCAACTAAGAATTTTAAGATACATTTTGTAAATGTTTTTGCATGGTTAGACAAATAGTTTTGTTTAATTTAAAAGTGTAATCTACATTGAGTTATTAGTAATTTTATCTTTACAATGTTTGACATATAAAGATTTTTAGATAGATATTTTTTGTATACAGTGAAAGGTTTTTATTTTGTCTTGTAACTTTTATTTTGTCTTGCACTTTGCATTTTTGATTTTCTTATTATATTCTTCTACATTCTGTATGTTGAGCTTTAACTATTGTTATTGCAAATTTTGTATTTGGTTTTGTTTTATGTAACTGCTTACTATAATTTCCTTTTCCCCTAATTTATATCCCTAGTGTAAGACAGATGATAGAGATAGAGTAGATAGGTAAGAACTGTTTGTTTTATTTTAGGCTAAGTAGGATAGAATGGGTTTAGAATAAGGGGAGATTTATATAGTGATGAGCAAATGACAAATGTATAGATTTAATCACATGTTCAGAGGGTGGACTGTAAAGATAGAGGGATAAAGAGATAAGGGGAAATGCAAAAGTTGTCTCTAAAAGGGAGAGAGGAGAATTTAGCCATGAACCCTGGGAAAAGATTCTAGAAGGAGAAGGCACTGCAGAGGAGGGTTGTGGGAGTTAACTGAATTAACAGTCATTTACACAACTGTCCTGTCTCTCAGCTGGAAGGGAGAACATCTGCTCAATCAGCTCCTGTACCCTGAATAGTTTTGTGGAGAAACTTGGAGGGGTTGGGCTTTGAACATACCGAGAAAGGATCTGGGTTTCCTTGCAGTGCTGTGGACAATTTGACTGTTGCAATTTGCCTAAGGTAAACCAAAGGGTTTAACTTCTGGGACTTTGGGTTTTTACCTAAGAAGCCAACCCTAAATTTGGGAAAGGACTCAGCCCATTTGTGAGTCCATTCTCACTAGCCCTTTTAGAGACAATTAAGGTTAGTTGATTAAAAATTTACAATTCCTAGCCTAGAAAGTTAGTCAGATGTTTTTTGGGTTTAGAAAGATTAGAGAACTTATAAGAAGGGCTTCCTCGTGAGAGGAGCATAGGAAGTGAGTGGAGATAGAGCTTTGTAGATTCAGGGACATATTGGATCTTAACTATCAGTTTTCTAACTTTAATAAGCAAAATAAACTTGTGTTTTCATATAGTCTCATTTTGGAATATATTTCTTTTTCAATACACAGTAACAACAATATCGTATCATGATCAACTGTGCGTTAGCTACTGAAGCAATACAATGATCCAGGACAAATTCTGAAAGACTTACAACAAAGAATGCTATTCACCTCCAGAGAAAGAACTATTGGAGTTTTGGATGCAGATCAAAGCATATTATCTTTTCACATTAGTTTATGTCTTTATTTTGGGGTTTGGGTTTTATATGAGTATTCGCTTATAATAACCAAATGGAAATATATTTTCCATACATCTTCATTTATTTATTTATTTATTTGCTTGCTTATTTATTTATTTATTTATTTGTTTGGGATTTTAAACCCTTAACTTCTGTGTATTGGCTCCTAGTTAGAATCATACATCTTTATTTATTTATTTATTTATTATTTTTTTTAGAATTTTAAACCCTTAACTTCTATGTATTGGCTCCTAGTTAGAAGAGTGGTAAGGGTAGGTAATGGGGGTCAAGTGACTTGCCCAGGGTCATACAACTGGGAAGTGGCTGAGGTCAGATTTGAACCTAGGACCTCCTGTCTCTAGGCCAGGCTCTCAATCCACTGAGCTACCCAGCTGCCCCAGATCATACATTTTTAAGGCAGATCAAATGACCATCTTCAGGAGGGTGGAGGGAAGGGAAACAATTTGGATGTTATAATTTTGGAAAACGTATGTTGAAATTGTTATTATATGTAATTGGGGAAATAAAATATCTTTAAAAAACTGCACTAAGTCTTTGGGACACTATATGTAAGGAAGGAATTCAAATTTAGAAGAATTAGAACCATTCTTCTATGGATAAATGGTTGAATACAAATAGGTAGTTTTCAGAGGAAGAAATTTAGGTTATAAGTAGCCAAATGAAAAAATGTTCCAAATCATTAACAATTAAATAAAATTAAAGTAACTTTAGGTTCCACCTCATATTCATCATTCATCAGAGATTGCAAAGATGACAAAAAGGAAGATGAAAAATGTTGGAAAGATTGTGAAAAAAGGCACTTTAATGTGCTATTGGAAAAGCTGTGGAATGATTCATCTATTCTAGAAAGCAATTTGGACCTATGCTCAAAAAGTTGCTAGCCTATGCATCACTTCTCTGACAGAAATACACCTGGTCTAATCCCCTAAAAATGAAAATGGTCCCAAAGTAGCTAACAGCAACTCTTTTGACAGTGGTGGAGAACTAGAGAATAAATGGGTGTACAACAATAGAGGAATGAATAAATTATGAATATAATGGAATACTATTGTACTGTAAGAAATGATGATGGGGATGGTATCAAAGAAACCTAGGAAGAAATGATGCAGAGTGAAGTGAGCAGAATAAGAAGAACAATTTTATTCAATAACAACATAGTAAAGAAAAACAACTCTGAAAGACTTAAGAACTCTGATCAACACAATAACCAAAGACCTGATAATGAAACATACTGGCCACCTTTCGACAGGGTACTCAAAGTGTAGACTAAACAAATTAATAAATAAAGCATTTATTAAGATTACTAAGTATGAAATACAATGCTAAGAGCTGAGAATACAAAAAGGAAAGCTGTACAGTCCTTAATCTCAAGAAGTTTTCAGCTGCAAGTCAAATGGAAAGATTCCATGGTCCTTAGACTGTAGTGATAAAATAGATGTTAATGTCTTTAATGTCAGTTCTGCCAATAAAATCATATCATTTTCTAATGTCAAACCATTGGACAATGAAATGCCAAGGACTTTGGGGGCAAAAATGTCCTTCAGATATATTTTTTGGACACAAAGTGCCCAATTATACATATTTGCTATAGGAGTTTCTCCCCACTCCCCACCTTTCCCGAATGAGAGGTTGACAGGAAGGAGGGAGAAAAAAAAATCAATTTTTAAGTGGAAAAAATTAATCAAAAAAGATGAAATTAGCAGGTTTTCAAAATAGCCAATATATAGAAAGTACAAGAAATTAGGTAAATATTACCAGTGGGGTTGAAATACAGCCATTATGATGAACCATTATCTCTTTTCTGTTCTGCCAAGCTAGAGGAAAACTTTTTCTTGGGTCTAAACTACATGAGACTTGAAGTTTGAAGAGATTCTTGGCTATCCCGAAAGACTTCCTTATCTCTGAGAGTCCTAGGCAATTGGGCCCAGTTGGGTAAATTTGCTTTATATAAGTGAAGATTCATTCTGTAGGCACAGTTAATATGGGAACCAGAAACTAAACTGGAGAGACTTAAAGTGCATCTTTCAGTTTAACTTCCCTACACTGCTCAAAACCACACTCATTTGCTATTGTGCAAATGACAACAATCCTTACAAAGATCTTATGTTTGTGAGCTTGGTAAAATAAGCAGTAGCACATACCTTTAGATTTGCTCTTCTCACAGTTTGGAGAAATAATAACACATTTTAGTTTTTTGAGTTTCAGATGTTTGAGCACTTCTCTGAGTCCCATCACAAGCCGGCGTTTGGTCTTGGCCTTTACTGGATCTTTCTGATACATACGATCTTGAAAACGAACCAGTTCTTTTAGGAGATCCATCACACAGTCATCGACTTCTTTACTAAGCATTTGGCTACAGTAACTAGAAGAAACATCACATATGATTGTTAAAATTATACTTTGTGGCTATCTGGATTTTACATATGAAACTGGCTATGCATACACACATCAGAGGGTTCTTCGGGAAATTGTACTTCAATAAGTATTGATTAGAAATTTAATATTCCTACTGATTAAGGTCTTCTCAAATTGTATCCTCTTCTCTCATTTATCATCACTCTCTCAGATCATTTCTTGGTTTAGATCCCAATTCTGGCCATTTCAACTAGATTTTGAAAGCTCTTTTAAAACCTAATTACTGTCTTGTTTCAAAGCAAATCAAATTCATAGGAAGGAAGAATGATGGGACAGAGGCTTTTTTGTCTACTCAGAAGTATTAGAAAAGACTCAAAGCTACTCTCACTAGAACTCATTCTGTATGCATCATGTCCATTTTACTCTTAAGTCTGGCTAAGGTCATCTGTATGCATCATGTCCATTTTACTCTTAAGTCTGGCTAAGGTCATCATAAATTATTAAGCATATGGAGATAAGAGGCCTCAAAGACATAAGATCTGTATTCAAAGCCTACATCTGACACATACTGACTGGGGGACCCTGTGGAAGTCACTAAATCTCTTGATGTTCTAGCCACTAAGTTGCAGAAAGATGTTGATCTGAAATGGTAAGCTTCCTTACCAAGGAGTCCCCAAACCAAATGCAGAGAGTTTTAGTAGGGCTAGTATTTATTTTAATTCTCTTACAGAATATAAATTTCAGTTGACATAAAGGAGGCAGCATAACTAAAGAAGACACGCATTCTCCCCAATACATATTATAATAATGTCTCACAGTTTGGAAAATTAGTTAAGTTCTTGCACCAAAGGGCTAACTGAAGTTATGGTAAAGCATTATATTACAACTATGGTGTTATAATGTCAGAATGTTACATAAAGGTGATCCAGTCTCCTACATGTGACTTTAAACAAGTCACTTAATTTTTCTGAGACTCAATTTCTTATTTGTAAAATATTAATAGCTGGAATTTATCTACCTCATAGGATTTCTTAAGGATCAAACGAAATGATTTGTAAACCTTACAAGTGTGTTATCACTATTACTGGAGGAAAGCAATGAATAGAGCCAATGTACAGGCAGATTATATCACAATGGCAGATAAAACTTGATATGCTACAATTAGCTTCATTTTCACATGGACTTGCTTGTATATTAAAGCTTTTTATTTATCTCAATATAAATTAATGGTAGAGCATAGGCTTTCATGTACTCACTCTCTAAATCTCCTACTATGGATCTTTGGAAAAGGTGGCTGTGTAACAATGGGACAAACTTCTCCATCCTTTTGGAGTACAAGGCTATCTAGAGGTTTTTCTGGTGTGTTTTCCACATCAACAGCAGAAGAGTCAGGGACTGATTCTTCCGTTTCCTCCGTCTGCTCAAAATCTAAAACAAAAAAGTTTTGTGTAATTTAATACATATGAATAGGAACATCTTATCCCCAAAGTTCAATCTCCTTAAATTTATGACATACAATATTCTTTTATTTTATGAGTTTCTGTTTACTTCATTTAATAAAATAGAGATAACAAAATACAACCTACCTCATGGGGTGTTCTAAACAATTCCAAAATTCACCTATCCAGTGATACCTCCAGATACAGAATTACAGTTGGATTACTTTTGTTATCATATAGAAGATACACTTCTAAAATGTAAACATATTGTAACTCAAATAGCTGACCAATGTTCTAGAAAATTAGGAACAATAATTCTTTATTTTTTGGATAAGGCTGAATTTTGGAACCAGTCTCCTACATATGACTTTAAACAAGTCACTTAATCTTTCTGAGACTCAATTTCTTGTTTGTAAAATAATAATAGCTGATCTACCTCATAGGATTTCTTAAGGATCAAATGAAATGACGTATATAATGCTTTGTAAACTTAAAAGTGTGTTATCACTATTATTGGAGAAAAGCAATGAATAATGGATAAAGCTATAGCCTAGCAATGTACAGGCAAATTATATAACCTCTCAGTGCCCTTAGAAAACTCTCTAAGAGTCCAAGTTTTAGGCAAGATCCCAATCTGGATCACTGATGGAGTATCCATATCAACAAGATCACAGGTCTAGACCTTTCTCCTCCTCCCTTGTGCTATCCCAATGAACGTCAAAAGACCACTGTTGTCAATAATAATAGCATAAACAATAACAGCACTAGGAAGCAGCACATATTCCTCACAAGGAAGAATATTCTGGCTGAAGATTTAACTTTTTAAAAAAATATTTTTTAAAGATTTAATTTATAATATCTTATTTTAAAAATTTGAAACTAATTTTAAAGCCACAATTCATTCTAAATTTTAACTTGCTTGGATTCTGAGAAGCAGCATAATGTAGTGAATAGAAAACTGGTTTTGGAGCCAGGGTTCAAGTTATCTCTCTGATATATATATATACTGTCTGTGTGACCCTGGGCCTGGGCAAGCCACTAAACCTAGTGCTCTTTAAGGCTATACAAGGTATTAATCTGCAATGACAGAGAGTATTTACTCATCTAAAATCAGGAAGATATGAATTTGAGTCATGTTCTAGACTAATATCTACTATGTGACACTGGGTATGTCATTTTTAATAAAACAGAGTTATTGTAGAGACTAAATAAGAAAATGTGTAAAGTACTTTGAAACCTTCAAAATGCTGTATAAGTATTATCTATCATCACCATTATTGTCGTTATCTAGGAGTTATTTTGTCACATTCAAATTATAATCTCTTATAAAGTAACACCCAAAATAATGATAGTAACACCAATGAAAAAACTGGTTTACTCTTCATATCTATTAGATGGTTAAGTGAAAAGAGGAAATTCTACATATCAAATATGCTTAATGGAGTCAAACAATCAAAAAAGTTCTTATGATATGCCAGGGACTGTAATAGACTCTCAGAATACAAAGACAAAAAAAAAAAAAAAAAAAGCAAACTGATGTCAAAGAACTTACATTCAATTGTTGGAAGCAACATGTGTTGTGTGTAAATGGGTAGAGAATAAATATAAAATAAATACAAGTTAATTAGACAGGAAGGATACCACCAGCTTTTAGCACAGTGCTTGGCATATGTGCTTAATAAATGCTTGATTTGACTCGTCTAGCAGTTAGAGGAATCAGGAAAGGCTTTGCATAGGAGGTGGACCTGAGGCTACACCTTAAAGGAAGAGTTATATGAAATACAATCAAATCACAGGGAACAGTCAGGACAAAGATAGTAAATCAAGTACAAAGATGTGAGAGGAATGGAGAGAAGACAAGTGGGATGGATCATAAAGTGTGGGAGATATAGAGTAATATTAAGATTGTTAGGAGCTTTATAAACCAAATATGGATTTCTATTTGATCCAAGTGGCACTAGAGTTTATTGGGTAGGAAAGTACTCAATTAAACCTATGTATAAGAAATTACACTTTGGCAGCTGTGAATATAAACTGGAGTAGGGAGAGATTTGATGCTGAGAGATCAATTAGGAGACCATTTTAATAGTTCAGTGAGAAGTGATGAGGATCTAAACAAAGATGGTGGCTGTTTGAAAAGAAAGTAGATTCCTAAGCCTAATGTTAATAAAACCCTTTCTTTGAAGCCGGCTCATAAGATAATCAAATATATACAGGATTCACATATGAAAATGATCAAATATTGAGTAGCAAACACTAAAACAATCATTTTCATAAGTAATATAGGATTCAGAATTTTGGGATCTAAAAAACGATACTGTCTTAAATTGAAGGAAATTCAAACTACATTTATAAATTTTTTATGCCACTCATAATTTGTAATGATGGATAAATTTAACCAGTTCCCAGGACTATTGTGAGATAAAGTGCTTAGCACAATATCTGGCACAAAGTAAAAGCTACATAATGTTAGCTGTTATATTTATCCATAATAACACCAAGCACAGGCCACATCCCATATATCACAATATTAGTTATAATTCATTTTAATTAACATCAATAAAGAGAAATTAGTACCTGGCTGGGCAATCTTGGCAGGTAACTGATTATCAACATTATTTGTCAAATCTTGCTCAATGCTTTTAGAAAATGCTGGAACTGAAAGCTGTTCTAAGAGATGTTTCTGTTTTCTTTCTTCTCGTTCTTTCAAAATAATCTTTAAAATAAAATTCAGTAATAGCTGGTGACATAAAAATCATAGAGTAGTTTTAAAAAAAAAAAAATTACCTCCCATGACGAAAAAAGCTGCCCCCAGGTAAGACTGCTGCCAAGAAACAAATGATATTCTTTTGTTGTTCGATTGCATAATTCCTAACATATTTCATAGTATACCTAACAGATGTGACATGCATATGTATCTACTGTTTATGTCCACTGATGCTTCCTTGTTGTCCCTTAGCATCACATTTTACTAGCAACTAGGTGTGCAGTAGTTAGAGTGCTAGTCTTAACATCAAAGATTTAAGTTCAAATTTGGCCCAGGCACTGCAGCTGTGAGACCCTTCACAAGTCACTTAACTTATGCCTCAGTTTCCTCATCTGCAAAATGGAGATAATAATAACTTCCATGGTTGCTGTAAGGATAAGGTAAAAATAATATATGTAAAGCATTTTGTAAGCTTTAAAGATTTACGTGAATACTTAATATTATTGGAATAGATGAAAATGATCCAACTCAATTTAAAGAGTCAGTTAGGAACTACTAAAGGTAAGGGATGTATAACAAAACAAATAAAAAACAATAAATGGTGTCACAAAACTATGAATTGGAATAAAAGTTAATTTTTTCTACTTTTATTTTCTGTTACCCTCAAAGAAATAAGGTACAATCACCAGCAAGTATATTTCATTTCAAAATAGTCCTAAGAATTTTCCCCTGAGTATTCCCTAAACATATAATCTATAAATTGAGGAAATTAAAACTCACATTGCCAATTAACATACTTTACTTACTAAAAGCTGATGTCCTTGAAACTGAATACCTACCAAATGAGAATGGTCAATAAGAATTTAATAGTAAAAACATTTAAAAATAGATTAGATGGAAGACCTTTCATCAATTTTTAATGTTTGGTAACAAGTAAAACACATAATATACCTTCTTCAAAGATGTGGGTTTTTTGGCCTTTGGGACTTCCCTTTGCTTGCCTTTCTTTATTAATGGAGAACTAGAATCCAAAGGATTATGAGGAGACATCACTTGATTTAACCGGTGATTTTTCACCGATGTTGCTAATTCTTTGGAAAGTACTGGTACTGCACCAACTGAAAGAAAATGTACATAAATGAGTAGTACATATTATTTTAATAGTACTTGTCAAAGACCTAAAGCCTTAATAACAACAAAAAAATACCATTACCTTATGCCTTCTGAGGCAGAAGAGGAGCAAGGACAAGGGAATGGGAGATAAGTGACTTACCTTGGGTCACACAGATAGAAGTGTCTAAGGTCAAATTTGAACCCTGCCTCTCATTCCAATGAGTTCCCTAACTGTCCTTGATGGCAAAACTTTTTTTAAAAGTTCTGGCAATTTACTCAGTTCCAAACACTTGTTTTTAACTTTTTTCTTTATTATGAATTCATACCTTAACATTAGGTTGTAATTACAGTTTGAAGACTAATCTATTTTTCCCTATCTAACTTATAAGAACCCATAAATTTCCTTTTCAAAAAAAATTTTAAAATTAATCTAACCCTCCTACCCAATTCCATTGAGCAAAAACTCCCCCCCCCCCCGGCCCCTAGACTTCCAGGTTAAGATGGCAGCAGAGTAGAAGCAGCTGCTTAACCTCTCTTAACCCACACATATACGACTCCTCAAGAGGACATAAAAACAAATCCAGAGGAACGAGGGGACCCCACAACAGAGCGCAGCATTGAAGGTACGTGGGATCAGGGCATTTCCATGCTATAAGGGAGTGAAATAGCTCGCACTAAAATGTGAGCTGAGCAACCCGTTCCCACCCACACCACCTACAGTGCCAAAGCCAGTGCACAAGAGTTAGAGCAAGTTTGGGGCATTCATAAGGTTCTTGGCAGCCACCTGGGATCACCACAGCCTGCTCCTGAGAGCAGCAAGACTTAAGACCCCAAGAAGCTAAGGAACCGGACTTTGAACATAGACCTTGAGCGCAAACGCAGACGTTGAGCACAGGCATGGACTTGGACCTTGAGTGGGGACCCAGTGTAGAGGGGTGCATGACTGTGGAAGCAGCACCCTGAGACTGTTAAAATAGCTTCTGGCAGAGGAGCAAGCAAGGGGACTACCAGGGGGCTTGACCCTGAGAACAACTAGATTTGAGACCTCAGGAGCCTAAAGAGCGCAGACCGACCCTGGGCGTGAGGATCAAGCTGAGAGGACACGTGGCGCTGTGACTCAGAAGAAAGTTGCTCTACAACTTGATAGGATAGGCAGAGAACCTGTCTCCCTCACCCATACTTCTGACTGAGAAAGAAATAATAATAATGATGGCAAGCCAGGCTCAAGAACCTCAAAACAAAAAGATCAAGAAATCTTTAACACTTGACAACTTTTACAAAGAAAAAATCCTGACAACGGAGCAAACAGCAAAGGAGAACAAACAAGTAATCACATCCAAAACTTCCCCCAAAAATGAAAACTGGTTACAAGCTCTTGAAGAGTTCAAATCTGAGATCATGGGAAAGATGGACGAGATTTGGCAAGAGAAGTGGGAAATAGTTCAAAAGGAAATTAACAGGTTAAAAGACAGAAACTCCCAATTGAAGAAAGATGCCCCCAAATCAAACGAAATGATAAGCAAACTGGACACCAAAATTAAACACCTGGAAAACAGGAGAGACCAAACCAAAAAGGAAAATCATAAGATAATAACAGAATACCAGTCTCTAAAGACCAGAATTGGGCAAGTAGAAGCCAATGATCGCTCAAGACAGCAAGAACAAGTAAAACAAAGTCAAAAGACTGATAAAATAGAAGGAAACATGAAATATCTCAATGAGAAATTGACAGATCAAGAAAAAAGCTCTAGAAGAGACAATTTAAGAATCATTGGTGAGGTTCCGGGTTAAGATGGCGGCAGAGTAAAAAGCAGCTCTTAACCTCTCCTGACCGAAACACACAAGACTCCTCAAAGGGACATAAAAACAAGTCCAGACTAAAGAAGGAACCCCACAACAGGGTGCAAAGTGGAAGGTACATGGAATCGGGGCATTTCCATGCTATAAAGGGGTGAAACAGCTCTCACTAAATCACGGGCTGAGCAACCACCCCACCCCCACCCCTACCACACACACCACCTATAGCACCGAAGCCAGTTAAAAAGAAATAGAGCAAGTTTGGGGCACCCATCGAGTCATTGACAGCTCCAGGGCCTGTTCCTGAGAGCAGCAAGATTTGGGACCCCAAAAAGCCAAAGAACGCACGCGAACTCTGAGCGCCGGAGCGACGGAGGCGTGGGAGGAGGCAGACACAGCCGCGAGGTAAAGCTCTGAAACCCTGAGTGGGGAACCAGCGTAGACGGGTATACGACTGTGGAAGCAGCGCCCTGAGACTTGTAAAGGAACCTCTGGCAGAGGATCAAGCAAGGGGGTCCACCAGGGGGCTTGACCTTGGAAAAAACCAGAACTCAGACCTCAGGAGCCAAAAGACCGCAGACAGACCCCGAGCGCGAGGATAAAGCTGAGAAGCTGCTGGGCTAATGATGGCTACCCAGACTCAGGAAGTTCAGAAGAGAAAGATAAACAACAAGAAAAAGAAGTCTTTAACACTCCACAACTTTTACACAGAGAAAATCCAGACAACCGAGCAAACAGAGGAGGAGAACAAACAAGCATCCGGACCCTCCTCAAATAAGGAAAACTCCTCACAAACTATGGACTAGTTCAAAACTGAGATTCTGAGGAAGATGGAAGAGATCTGGCAAGAAAATAACAGTTTAAAAGGTAAAATCTTGCAACTGAAAAGTGAGGCTCAGAAATCAAATGAACTGATAAGCAAACTGAACCAGATTGAAAAAGAAAACCAAAAGATCATAGCTGAAAACCAGTCTCTAAAGGCTAGAATTGAGTAGTTAGAAGCTAATGATCTCTCAAGACAACAAGAACAAATAAAACAAAGTCAAAAGACTGAAAAAATAGAAGGAAATATGAAATATCTCAATGAGAGAGTGACAGACCAAGAAAACCGGTCTAGAAGAGACAATTTGAGAATAATTGGTCTTCCAGAAAAACCAGAAATTAATAGAAACCTGGACTCCATACTAAAAGAAATTATTCAGCAAAATTGCCCTGAAGTCCTACAACAAGAGGGCAATATAGACATTGAAAGGATTCATAGAACACCCACTACATTCAATCCAGATAAGAAAACGGCCAGAAATATAATTGCAAAATTCAAGAGCTTTCAAGCAAAGGAAAAAATCTTACAAGCCAGAAAGAGACAATTCAAATATCAAGGAACACGAATCAGGATCACACAGGATCTGGCAGCCTCCACGCTAAAAGACCGTAAGGCTTGGAATACAATATTCAGAAAGGCAAGAGAGCTGGGCCTACAACCACGGATCAACTACCCATCAAAATTGACTATATATTTCCAGGGGAAAGTATGGGCATTCAACAAAATTGAAGAATTCCAAGTATGTGCACAGAAAGGACCAGGGCGAAATGGAAAGTTTGATATCCAACCACAAAAATCAAGAGAAACATGAAAAGGTAAATAAGAAACAGAGGGGAAAGAAAAAAAACTTATAATTTTTAAATTTGCCTTTTTAAGGGCCTCAGTAAGATCTAATTATCTGTATTCCTATGTAGAGAAATGTTATGTATACTTCTCTGTAGTGAACTCTATTCACTATTATAGTATTCACTATTATGGTAATCAGAAAAATAATTCACAGGGTGAGGGTGGAACACTAAATAATCTAAGATGACATGGGGGATGGGAAAGAGGGGGTGAATAGCAGGGGACACCAAGAGAAACTTGAGTGAATAAGAAAAATGGGATATTCTATTACACACAAAGAGGGCATGGGAAGGAGAGGAGACAAATATTATTATAAGAAGGAGAGGAAGAGAGCATTAAGAGGTAATAATCAAACCTTACTCTCAGTGTAATCAACACGGAGAGGGAAGAATAGCTATACTATCCATTGGGACATAAAACTCTTATCTAACTCATCTGAGAAAGTAAGAAGGGATAAATCAAGGGAAACAGGGGAGTGGGGAGGTCAAAAAAAGGGAGGGGAGAAGAAGGGGGAGGGAATTCATAAAGCCTTTAAAAACAAAAAGGGGGGGGAATAAGGTAGGGGGTAGAAAGGGAAGTTAGTCAAGGGAGGGGATAAGGGATAGGGTCTTAATAGCAAACCACTGGTTTTAAAGGAAATAGTTTAAGGAGAAGGGGTAGGAATAGGGGAGGAAACGAAAAAGTCAGCAAATGCACAACTGATGATTACAACTCTGAATGTGAATGGGATGAACTCGCTCATAAAACGGAAGCAAATAGCAGAGTGGATTAGAAACCAAAATCCTACCATATTTTGTCTACAAGAAACATATATGAGACGGGTGGACATACACAAGTTTAAGATTCAGGGCCTGAGCAAAATCTTTTGGGCATCAAATGAGAAAAAGAAGGCAGGAGTGGCTATCATGATCTCCGACAAAGCCAAAGTAAAAATAGATATGATTAAAAAAGTCAGGGAAGGTCATTACATCCTGATTAAAGGCAGTATAAACAATGAGGAAATAACACTGCTCAATATATATGCACAAAGTGGCATAGCATCCAAATTCATAAAGGAGAAACTGGCAGAGCTCAAGAAGGAAATAGATAGGAAAACCATACTAGTGGGAGATCTAAATATTCCTCTTTCAGATCTAGATAAATCAAACCGAAAAATAAATAAGAAAGAGGTAAGAGAGGTGAATGAAGACCAAGAAAAATTAGATTTAATTGATATGTGGAGAAAAATAAACAGGGACAAAAAGGAATACACCTTCTTTTCAGTTGCACATGGCACATTCACAAAGATTGACCATGTTATAGGGCATAGAATCATTGCAAACAAATGCAAAAGAGTAGAAATAATAAATGTAACCTTCTCAGATCAAAATAATAATAAGTAAGGGCACCTGGACAGGAAAATCAAAAACTAATTGGAAATTAAATAATATGATTCTCCAAAACCAATTTGTCAAAGAAGGAATCATAGAAACAATCAATAATTTCACTGAAGAAAATGACAGTGATGAGACATCCTATCAAACTCTGTGGGATGTGGCCAAGGCAGTACTCAGGGGGAAATTTATATCCTTGAGTGCATATATTAACAAATTACGGAGGGCAGAGATTAATGAATTGGGCATGCAACTCAAAAAATTAGAAAGCGAGCAAATTAAAAATCCCCAGATGGAAACTAAATTAGAAATACTAAAAATCAAGAGATAAATTAATAAAATCGAAAGTAAAAGAAATACTGAAATAATAAATAAGACTAGATGCTGGTACTTCGAAAAAACAAATAAAAAAGACAAAGTACTAGTCAATCTAATAAAAAAAAGAAAAGAATAAAACCAAATTGAAAGTATCAAAGATGAAAAGGGAGACCTCACCTCTAATGAAGAGGAAATTAAGGCAATCATTAAAAACTATTTTGCCCAATTATATGGCAATAAATATAACAATTTAGGAGATATGGACGAATATTTACAAAAATATAAACTGCCTAGACTAACAGCAGAAGAAATAGAATACCTAAATAATCCCATATCAGAAAAAGAAATTGAACAAGCCATCAAAGAACTCCCTAAGAAAAAATCGCCAGGGCCTGATGGATACACAAGTGAATTCTATCAGACATTCAAAGAGCAACTAATCCCAATACTATACAAATTATTTGATATGATAAGCAAAGAAGGAGTCTTACCAAATTCCTTTTATGACACAAACATGGTACTGATTCCAAAGCCAGGGAGATCAAAAACAGAGAAAGAAAACTACAGACCAATCTCCCTAATGAACATTGATGCAAAAATCTTAAATAGAATACTAGCAAAGAGACTCCAGCAAGTAATTAAGAAGATCATCCACCATGATCAGGTGGGATTTATACCAGGAATGCAAGGTTGGTTCAACATTAGGAAAACCATCCACATAATTGACCATGTCAACAGTCTAACAAACAAAAATCACATGATTATCTCAATAGATGCTGAAAAAGCCTTTGACAAAATACAACATCCATTCCTATTCAAAACACTGAAAAGTATAGGAATAGAAGGACCTTTCCTAAAAATAATAAACAGTATATACCTAAAACCATCAACAAACATCATATGCAATGGGGATAAATTAGAAGCCTTCCCAATAAGATCAGGAGTGAAACAAGGATGCCCATTATCACCTCTATTATTCAACATAGTACTAGAAACACTAGCAGTTGCAATTAGAGAAGAAAAAGAAATTGAAGGTATCAAAGTGGGCAAGGAGGAGACTAAGCTATCACTCTTTGCAGATTATATGATGGTCTACTTAAAAAATCCTAGAGAATCAACTAAGAAGCTTGCAGAAATAATCAACAACTTTAGCAAAGTTGCAGGATACAAAATAAATACACATAAATCATCAGCATTTCTATACGTTTCCAACACATTAGAGCAGCAAGAAGTAGAAAGAGAAACACCATTAAAAATCACCCTAGACAATATAAAATACTTAGGAATCTATCTACCAAAACAAACACAGCAATTATATGAAAACAACTACAAAACACTTTCCAAACAAATAAAACTGGATCTAAACAA